>NC_052338.1:17181973-17364473 GCF_016432855.1 Salvelinus namaycush | reverse complement strand
GAGAGAGAGAGAGAGCAATAGGGAGAGGAGAAAGTAAGAAAGTAAGAGAGAGAGAAAGTAAGAAAGAGAGGATAGATGTATTTATGGAATTAAATCACCCCACCACGTTAGGCCATATCCCATATCATCAGAGTCACCGTAGAGAGAGAGAGCTAGCTGGCTGTTTCATTCTGCTTACAAGTTAAACCCCCATCTGTCCTTTTATTTCAGAGCTGATACCATCTGCAGTCCAGTCAGGGTGCAGGAGTAGAAGGAATGTGCTTGACCCCACTAAAAAGTTATGTTTGGTGTGTGTGTGTGCGTGCGTGCGTGTGTTTTCTATTGATGTGTGTGTGTGTGTGTGTGTGTGTGTGTGTGTGTGTGTGTGTGTGTGTGTGTGTGTGTGTGTGTGTGTGTGTGTGTGTGATTGTATGCATTTGTGTTTTCTATTGATTTCCCCATATTTCTGTAGCTATGTTCTAACCTCAATGCATCTATACCTCCATGGTACTGTATATATTTGACGTATGTCTGACTCTAGGTGGTATTATCAGGTCGTGGGGCTGGAGGTACGGGGTCACACCAGACCTAAGCTGGGCTTAGTTGGTAGAGCATGGCACTTGCAACACCAGGGTTGTGGGTTCAATTCCCACGGGGGACCAGTACGAATGAAAATGTATGCACTCACTACTGTAAGTCGCTCTGGATAAGAGCGTCTGCTAAATTACAAAAATGTTAAATGTAAATAGCGTTAGATTCATGGCTGTATAGGAGGGCTAGAGAGACCTGTGTTTGACCCTGACCCCAGTGAGAGAGTTGATCACCACCCTCCCTCTCCTCCCCCCAGGCCTAAATTCCAGACATTCCAGCCTTTTGATTACAGCAGGAGATAGAATGAAGATGGCTATTCAGCCTCCAGAACCACATTGGAATGGAGTGTCAACCAAAGGGTTGTATGTTCCGTATGCACACAGGTACATCCTTTAACTGTACATATATACATACTACCTCAATTGGCCCTACCAACCAGTGCTCCCGCACATTGGCTAACCGGGCTATCTGCATTGTGTCCCGCCACCCACCACCCGCCAACCCCTCTTTTACGCTACTGCTACTCTCTGTTCATCATATATGCATAGTCACTTTAACCATATCTACATGTACATACTACCTCAATCAGCCTGACAAACCGGTGTCTGTATGTAGCCTCGCTACTTTTATAGCCTCGCTACTGTATATAGCCTCGCTACTGTTATTTCTCACTGTCTTTTTACTGTTGTTTTTATTTCTTTACCTACCTATTGTTCGCCTAATACTTTTTTGCACTATTGTTAGAGCCTGTAAGTAAGCATTTCACTGTAAGGTCTGTTGTATTCGGCGCAGGTGACAAATAAACTTTGATTTGATTTGATCCATGTTGATATACTGTTTGAGCGCTCTGTATGTATGCAGTATGCACAGTCAGGTACAGCTGCATTGATAGACTGTGGGCAACATCAAGCAGAGGTTTTTCCTCACCAAGTGACCTGACCAGGACAAAGTTTTCAATTCTGGTTAGGTCAAGTTGTGAGGAAAACATCTGGCCCTAGAGGTCTGCTGGTTGTGGTGTGTATGTTGATGGTTTCTTCCTAGGTTCCTGCCTTTCTAGGGAGTTTTTCCTAGCCACCGTGCTTCTACACCTGCATTGCTTGCTGTTTGTGGTTTTAGGCTGGGTTTCTGTACAGCACTTTGTGACATCGGCTGATGTAAAAAGGGCTTTATAAATACATTGATTGATTGATTGTGGTGTGTATGTTGCTGGTTGGGGTGTATATGTTGATGGTTTTGGTGTGTATATTGATGGTTTTGGTGTGTATATTGATGGTTTTGGTGTGTATGTTGCTGGTTGGGGTGTATATGTTGATTGTTTTGGTGTGTATATTGATGGTTTCGGTGTGTATGTTGCTGGTTGGGGTGTATATGTTGATGGTTTTGGTGTGTATATTGATGGTTTTGGTGTGTATGTTGATGGTTTTGGTGTGTATGTTGTTGGTTGTGGTGTATATGTTGATGGTTTTGGTGTGTATGTTGATGGTTTTGGTGTATATGTTGATTGTTTTGGTGTGTATGTTGATAGTTTTGGTGTGTATGTTGCTGGTTGGGGTGTATATGTTGATGGTTTTGGTGTGTATATTGATGGTTTCGGTGTGTATGTTGATGGTTTTGGTGTGTATATTGATGGTTTTGGTGTGTATGTTGCTGGTTGGGGTGTATATGTTGATGGTTTTGGTGTATATGTTGATGGTTTTGGTGTGTATATTGATGGTTTTGGTGTGTATGTTGCTGGTTGGGGTGTATATGTTGATGGTTTTGGTGTATATGTCGGTACGGAACGTTGACTTACCTTGCAGCCCTCGCAGGCGCTGACACCATAGTGGTACCCCGAGGACTTGTCCTGGCACACGAAGCAGGGCTTGTAGACGCGGGGCGGGGGCAGGGGGGACGGGGGGCTTGGGACCAGCTCCTCAGAACTGGTGCTCTGGGTCTCGATGGCTGCAGAGACACAACAGAAGAAGATGATTAGTTCTTTATTAGTCCCAGATGGAAAAATGTTTTGCGGAAAGAATAAGAGGGTTCATGTTTTAGTATGGGACAGGATGGTAATGGTAGAGCATTCAAAACCCATTTCCTGAGTGAGTGAACTAAAGGTACTGAATGAACTGAAATCCGGGCACACAGTAGCAAATCGTTGGCATGCAATTACTGTGTCCACATACTCATCCTACAGTGGTTCTGAGTGGCCACTTTATTTCTATTTTGATGTTACTGGAACGGAAACACAAAGATTGTGATATTGAATGAGTTCATATAGAACCTCCAGAACCCTGGAATGAGTTCTCAGAACAACCCTAGTGGTCTGACTGATACAGCGGTCATTCAGAGTGAACAAAAGCAAACTTTTGAGCCAGTGGGTTTCTTTCTAATGGGTTTTGAAAAGTCCACCTGTGGCTTGACTGAGTTTAAACATAAAGGTTGAAAAAATAAATGCTATTAAAGTGGAAATTACCCATGATTACTTCATGTTATAGCCTTTCAAATTTTAATAAATTCCCTGTTTTTCCAGAAATCCTGGATGGAATCATTCAACTGGGATTTTGAGAAAACCAAGGAATTTATTGAAAGTTCACAGAATTTTGCAACCCTACTCAGGAATATATGTAGCTTGCTCAAGGGCCTGACCGTCTATAGATCTATCTGCATGGAGAGTTGAGCAGATCAGAGCAGTGTTGGTTGGTTTGTTGGGAGCATGATGGTTGACTGATTAGATTATATTCTTCCATACTTCATCAGCTTAAACTCAATTATACATCTATTAGCGAGCAACCCCTCGATCTGTTTCTGGCCCTTGGCCCCACGTGGAATTCAACTTATCCTTGTATTATGTTCAAAAAGGTGTTCTGGGTCAATTTGACACATACAGTAGATGGGTCAAAAATGGGTCACATTGACCCATTGTGTGTGTGTGTTTCTGTGTGCTTGTCCATGTTTGTTTACCTGTTATATTGCCAATCTCTTTGGGATATATAAAGGACAGTGTGAGTGTAGAACTGTCATGACGGTGAATATTAGTGCTACTGCATGATTCATAGTGACCTCTGCTTCCCCTCTGGTGAATCAAACAGACTTGTTATTTGTCAATCAAATCCCAAAGCAAACAGAAACTAGTGCAACTGGCTAGTCAGTTGGAGTGAGTCACTTTGCTATCATCTGTATATAGTGTGTTGCTGATAGTAATCAATATCGTACTACGCACACATCTCTGATTAATGTTTTTGTGCTTGTTTAGTGCTTGTTGGTCCAAATATTCATTCAATCAGTTGAGTCTAAATAAATGAAAACAAGCAGTTCACTTGCATTAATGTTTTCTCTCTGAAGTGCAAACACCTTCTTCCTGGAACCTGGTATAATTTATGAGGACAGAAAGATATTTGTTTTTATTGAAGTCAGGTCAGCTAGCTGTGTGTGTGTGTGTGTGTGTGTGTGTGTGTGTGTGTGTGTGTGTGTGTGTGTGTGTGTGTGTGTGTGTGTGTGTGTGTGTGTGTGTGTGTGTGTGCTAGCTCATTGCTGCAAATGTAGCCTACAAAATGGTTTTCAGTTTTTGGAGTATCCAGTCTTGCTGCAGTCTGCATCCGCAGTGTTGGAGCCACCTCTTCTATAATGTAATCGTATGAGGAATGGACCGACCGACCACACACACACACACACACTCTGTCACAGGGAGGGAGATACGATCCACCACTTTAATATGTAATGTGAGTGAGAGAGACAAGCCGTGCAGTGCCAGAGACAGCGGGGGACGTGTATCATGTGTTTTATCAGATGTAATATGTAAAGGTGTGTGCGTGTTCGTGTGTGTGTGTGTGTGTGTGTGTGTGTGTGTGTGTGTGTGTGTGTGTCAACATCGAGGGACATGCATCACATGTAATATGTAAAACAAGCTGTTGCGTGTTCACATCAGCGAGCTGTAGCACAACTAGTGACCATAAGAGAAATGTATATAAATCTTTGCAGCTGGTACAGTACTAAACACTACAGATGCTACAACATGTTGTGTAGAACATAACACATTGGTACTGACAGAATATGCCTTCAGACCGTTTCTAAAGCACACACAGTTTTCTACAACTAACCTTGTGGGGACACACAATTCAGTCCCATTCAAAATTAAATTTACCCTAAACCTAACCCTAACCCGTACCCTAACCCGTAAACCTAACCTTAACCCTAACCATAGCTCCAACCCTAAAACTAACACTAGCGCCTAACCCTAAACCTAATTCTAACCTTAACACTAATTCTAACCTTAACCCTAAACCCCCTAGAAATAACATTTGACCATGTGGGGACCAACAAAATGTCAAAATCAAATCAAATCAAATTTTATTTGTCACATACACATGGTTAGCAGATGTTAATGCGAGTGTAGCGAAATGCTTGTGCTTCTAGTTCCGACAATGCAGTAATAACCAACAAGTAATCTAACCTAACAATTCCACAACTACTACCTTATACACACAAGTGTAAAGGGATAAAGCATATGTACATAAAGATATATGAATGAGTGATGGTACAGAACGGCTGGTCCAATTTTTGTTTGTTTACAATTCTTGTGGGGACTTCTGGTATAGTTTTGGCAAGTCGGTTAGGACATCTACTTTGTGCATGACACAAACAATTTATCCAACAATTGTTTACAGACAGATTATTTCACTTATAATTCACTGTATCACAATTCCAGTGGGTCAGAAGTTACCATACACTAAGTTGACTGTGCCTTTAAACAGCTTGGAAAATTCCAGAAAATTATGTCATGGCTTTAGAAGCTTCTGATAGGCTAATTGACATAATTTGAGTCAATTGGAGGTGTACCTGTGGATGTAACTCAGTGCCTCTTTGCTTGACATCATGGGAAAATCAAAAGAAATCAGCCAAGACCTCAAAAAAGAAATTGTAGACCTCCACAAGTCTGGTTCATCCTTGGGAGCAATTTCCAAATGCCTGAAGGTACCATGTTCATCTGTACAAACAATAGTACGCAAGTATAAACACCATGGGACCACACAGCCATCATACCGCTCAGGAAGGAGACGCGTTCTGTCTCCTAGAGATGAACGTACTTTGGTGTGAAAAGTGAAAATCAATCCCAGAACAACAGCAAAGGACCTTGTGAAGATGCTGGAGGAAACAGGTACAAAGGTATCTATATCCACAGTAAAAACGAGTCCTATATCGACATAACCTGAAAGGCCGCTCAGCAAGGAAGCAGCCACTGCTCTAAAACAGCCATAAAAAAGCCAGACTACGGTTTGCAACTGCACATGGGGACAAAGATCGTATTTTTTGGAGAAATGTCCTCTGGTCTGATGAAACAAAAATAGAACTATTTGGCCATAATGACCATCCTTAGGTTTGGAGGAAAAAGGGGGAGGCTTGCAAGCCGAAGAACACCATCCCAACTGTGAAGCACGGGGGTGGCAGCATCATGTTGTGGGGGTGCTTTGCTGCAGGAGGGACTGGTGCACTTCACTAAATTGATGGCATCATGAAGCAGGAAAATGATGTGGCTATATTGAAGCAACATCTCAAGACATCAGTCAGGAAGTTAAAGCTTGGTCGCAAATGTGTCTTCCAAATGGACAATGACCCCAAGCATACTTACAAAGTTGTGGCAAAATGGCTTAAGGACAACAAAGTCAAGGTATTGGAGTGGCCATCACAAAGCCCTGACCTCAATCCCATAGAAACTTTGTGGGCAGAACTGAAAAAGCGTGTGCGAGCAAGGAGGCCTACAAACCTGACTCAGTTACACCAACTCTGTCAGGAGGAATGTGGGAAGCTTCCCATTTATTGTGGGAAGCTTGTGGAAGTCTACCCGAAACACTTAAGCCAAGTTAAACAATTTAAGGGCAATGCTACCAAATACTTATTGAGTGTATGTAAACTTCTGACCCACTGGGAATGTGATGAAAGAAATAAAAGCTGAAATAAATCATTCTCTCTACTATTATTCTGACATTTCGCATTCTTAAAATAAAGTGGTGATCCTAACTGACCTAAAACAGGGAATTTTTACTAGGATTAAATGTCAGAAATTGTGAAAAACTGAGTTTAAATGTATTTGGCTAAGGTGTATGTAAACTTCCGACTTCCACTGTATAACCATTAGAGGTCGACCGATTAATCGGAATGGCCGATTAATTAGAACCGATTTCAAGTTTTCATAACAATCGGAAATCGGTATTTTGGGGCGCCGATTTGCCGATTTTTATAATTTTTTTACGCCTTTATTTAATCTTTATTTAACTAGGCAAGTCAGTTAAGAACACATTCTTATTTTCAATGACGGCCTAGGAACGTTCTGCCTCAGACAGATTTTTAACCTTGTCAGCTCGGGAGATCCAATCTTGCAACCTTACAGTTAACTAGTCCAATGCTCTAACACCTGATTACATTGCACTCCACGAGGAGCCTGCCTGTTACGCGAATGCAGTAAGCTACGGTAAGTTGCTAGCTAGCATTAAACTTATCTTATAAAAAACAATCAATCAATGACTGTCATTGCTCCACTGTGTACTTAACCATAAACATCAATGCCTTTCTTAAAATCAATACACAAGTATATATTTTTTAAACCTGCATATTTAGCTAAAAGAAATCCAGGTTAGCAGGCAATATTAACCAGGTGAAATTGTGTCATTTCTCTTGCGTTCATTGCACGCAGAGTCAGGGTATATGCAACAGTTTGGGCCGCCTGGCTCTTTGCGAACTAATTTGCCAGAATTTTACGTAATTATGACATAACATTGAAGGTTGTGCAATGTAACAGGAATATTTAGACTCATGGATGCCACCCATTAGATAAAATACGGAACGGAATAAACGTTTTGTTTTCGAGGTGATAGTTTCCGGATTAGCCAAAGGTATATATATGGTTTAGAGAGAAATAGTCGACGCATTATAATTCCTGTAATAACTTGCGGCTGAACTTGAAAGGGGTTCCTTCGTTATTTTACCGTTCATGTCTTCCATAGAGAATGTCTTGATCTACTTCAAACAAGCTCTGCTCATGTTATTTGAGACTAAATTGATTTTATTTATGTATTATATTAAGTTAAAATAAAAGTGTTCATTGTTCATTCAGTATTGTTGCAATTGTCATTATTACAAAAATGTGTGTGTGTATGATATATATATATATAAATACATTTTTATTTTATTTTTTTAATCGGCCGATTAATCGGTATCGGCTTTTTTTGTCCTCCAATAATCGGAATCGGTATCGGCGTTGAAAAATCATAATGGGTCGACCTCTAATAACCATGGTAGCAATTGAAAGGCAACAGTTTGGAGATTATGGGGACCTTATTGGGTATAAGGTGAGGACACACCTTTGTGTGTCCTTAGCAGAAGCAGAAATATTATCGAAATCTGAAAATACTCTGAATACAATCAGTAACATAATAAGAATATTCCTGGAAAATATGGGGTAGGTGCAACATAATACAAAGTACTGACAAGGGTTTGAGTGAGAAGACTAACTGGTGTCTCCAAGTGGCCACACCTCTACAAAGTGTTCACAGTTCCTAAGTAATTTCTATGGACTTCAACTATAAGGTGTTTTTTTTTGTCTTCAACTATAAGGTGCTTTCCTGCGCTTTACTAGCTGTGCCATTGAGGAACTACAGCAAGCACACTTGTAGTTTTGTTTGGAACACAACTCTGCATCCTCACCATAACACAATTACACAATCTAGAAATTGATAATTATAAATTGCAATCTGGGTCAGGTGGTCATCATTTCAAGGCTTGTTCTATTACCAACATGACTAGCGAAGTTTTAAATACGATATTAGTGTTAGGCTTTCACAATACAATTCAGGTGCACATCATAATTTGGTGCGCATAGAAAGGAATCATTATGAGTGCATTCTTCACAATAGACAAACATAGGCTAATTCTGTTCAGAATAACCCAGGGTGCCATGTCATCTTGTAACTGTACATCAACATAGTGATCAAAAATGTTGACACTGTGTATGACATGAGTTTTATGATATGGAAACGTGCACATTTGGACTCCCAGGTGTTTTTCTTGCTTGTATGACATCAAAGAGCTATTTATTATAATCCTCAAAGTCTCATCTTTGAAAATACAGTCTTCTTAAATTTACAGCATTTCCTTCACTCAGACAACAAAACATTTGCAAAAGTTGCCGGGTACGAGTGTAAAGGGCTACATAAGAAAATGTTGTATTTTATTGCAGAAATGTCTTCAGGGTTTCAATTTTTCAATTTTTTTATTTCACCTTTATTTAACCAGGTAGGCTAGTTGAGAACAAGTTCTCATTTACAACTGCGACCTGGCCAAGATAAAACAAAGCAGTTCGACATATACAACAACAGAGTTACACATGGAATAAACAAACATACAGTCAATAATACAGTAGAAAAAGTATATATACAGTGTGTGCAAATGAGGTAAGATAAGGCAGGTAAGGCAATAAATAGGCCATGGTGGCGAAGTAATTACAATATAGCAATTAAACACTGGAATGGTAGATGTGCAGAAGATGAATGTGCAAGTAGAGATACTGGGGTGCAAAGGAGCAAGATAAATAAATAAATACAGTATGGGGATGAGGTAGTTGGATGGGCTATTTACAGATGGGCTATGTACAGGTGCAGTGATCTGTGAGCTACTCTGACAGCTGGTGCTTAAAGCTAGTGAGGGAGATATGTGTCTCCAGCTTCAGTGATTTTTGTAGTTCGTTCCAATTAAGACCTAGACAACCAGGTGAGCAGAGTTCTTTACTAATTAGTGACCGTAATTCATCAAGTACAAGGGAGGGAGCGAAAACCTGCAGACACTCAGCCCTCCATGGAATGAATTTGACACGTGCACCAGGCCCTCCATAGACTGAGTTTGACACCCCTGATTTAATGGAAAGAACCTACATTTCAGCACCTTCTTCAAGGAGGGTTGATGAAGCTACATAAGTTGTGTTTACACATGCAGCCCAATTCTGATAATTGTTCTACTAATTGGACTTTTGCCCAGTTATTGTTTATGCCAATAGTTCAGAATTTGGTTGCCTGTGTAAAAACAGCCATAGTGCTGAACCTTGGTTCATTCTATTACCCTAAATTGTTTTATTTTTTTATTTAACCTTTATTTAACCAGGTAGGCCAGTTGAGAACCAAGTTCTCATTTTACAACTGCGACCTGGCCAAGATAGAGCAAAGCAGTGCAACAAAAACAACCCTAAATGGTTGGAAGTATACAGAAATGTACGACTATATTTTTGTTGGTCAGCATCTCAATTTGGTGTGGGGTGGGGTCATATCAATTCATTAAATTGTATTTTTAAAGTGTCAAACACTTGCTATAAGACAGTAGATTGCTGAGACATGACCTGTTTATGCAGGTTTTACATGGTCAAATATCTGCCAGGGGGAGGATGATAGTTTTCTTTTGGATAGCCTGTCTTTTCCTCTTATACCCTGAAATAAAATCTGTTCACTCAAATATTTCACTGTCAATTTCTTTTTATCAACCCACTAATTAAATATATGGCCATAAATGACATCAAGGACTTGCTTTCTCCTTGGTAATATTCTGGCGACAAACTTGGAAGACACACTTGCAACACAGTCGAGTCTTTAGTTCCACATTACAGGCTAAAGTGACAAATGACAGCAAAAACAGATTATTTTGGAGAAATTGCAGTACACTGGGTTAGTTATATCAATCTTTGGTAGTAGTTTTAATGGTTTATTTGGCTTTACCACAAATTGGCATTGCATTTATTTGCAGTGCTGCCATTTACTTTCCACTCAAGTAATGCTCCAGCAAAAAGGCTATCACGGTACCGTTGGCTTTGGGTAATGTGAGAGATGGTAGTTTTAGCTTGTTTGTATAGCTAAATAAACAAATCTAAAAGCTAGATTTTAGCCAAAGTATAAACAACTGTTTCAAAACTCCACTAGTTACTTTTGATAACCAAATGTATTTAGCTAGTGATCTGCCATTCCGTGCATCACATGATAGGCTACACTAGCTAGCTAGTAAGGTTATAAGCTAGCTAGTTGTGCTAGCTAGCTAGTGTAGCCTATCATGTGATGCACGGAATGGCAGATCGCTAGCTAAATACATTTGGTTATCAAAAGTAACTAGTGGAGTTTTGAAACAGTTGTTTATACTTTGGCTAAAATCTAGCTTTTAGATTTGTTTATTTAGCTATACAAACAAGCTAAAACTACACACCACTGAGAACAAGCCATCTCGACCAACTGACTGCTAATTATGCTAGCTAGCTAAATCAAGGGCGAGGGAGGGTGTGAGAGACAGCCGCATGAGCTCAGCCATCCACACAAAGAGACGAGCGTGCAATTACTGAACTGGGAACAATTTCACGCTGTGAGAAATGTTACATGACATCACAATCACAACACATTCAGAACGATTGGGAAGATTTTTACATGACACCCGGCGCTGCCTATTTGAAACTCATGGTTGGATCTGGGAATGTGGCTACCTGCAGACAGATAGACAACATAAAGGCAGATGCATTTCCCCCCTTCGGTCTTGTGTGTGTGTATGTGTGTTTGATTGTGTGTACGCGTGTCTATGTGAGTGTGTCTCTGTGTGTGTGCGTGTACAGCACTATATATCAGGCGCTGGGGAGCTTTTTCTCAATTTTCTGGGTGATTAAGCTTTGGCTCTGCAGCGAACTAACTTCACCACATGTTAACATACCTACACACCAGCACCATTACGGAGACTAAAGACCAGCGACAGACAAGACAAACCAAGGGGTGGGAGCAGTGTGTGTGTGTGTGTGTATCAGTGTACATGTGAGAATACTCTGTGTGTGTGTGTGTGTGTGTGTGTGTGTGTGTGTGTGTGTGTGTGTGTGTGTGTGTGTGTGTGTGTGTGTGTGTGTGTGTGTGTGTGTGTGTGTGTGTGTGTGTGTGTGTGTGTGTGTGTGTGTGTGTGTGTGTGTGAAATATGTCTCATAGCTTATTCTGAACTCTTAGCCCCCTGCTGAACCAGCCAGCATGGTCAAACAGGAAAACACACCCGGCCTGGAGGAGGAGGGAGGGAGGTCAACCTCTGAATGGGGGGAAAGAATAAGTGAAAAGACAGAGGCCGAGTCGGGAAGGAGCACTGTTATGGCTATGGCTTGCTGTGGGTGGTGAAGTAGTAGAAGAAGAAGAAGAAGGGTCCTATAGGTCAATAAAAAAGAATGTGTGGGCCAATCAACTATGTCTATCCTCACTATGTCCACCTGTCCCTACCTGCTGTCCACCACATTGTCCCCATGCTAACGGTCAGATAGACAGATGACCAGTGACATGAAAACAATCAGGACTCTTCACCCACATGGTCTACAAACCTCACAGATGGCTAGGAGGGAGGTACCTAAGGCAAGATCTGTTCCGAACACACACACGCACACACACGCACACACCATTTAGCACAATTATATCACAACGACATGGAATCAGGACATGGACGGTTTCTACACTGTACTCATGAGACCACAGTTACATCCAAATGATTGTTATACTGCAGCGATCCATTTACAATGGCCCTACTTTTAACAAACAGAGAGAAAATTAACCGGAAGAACAAATAAAAAACAGGAAGAACGAATAAAAAAGAGATACGGAAAATACAGTGTGCATGAGAGAAATATGGAGATGGGTAGAGAGAGAGAGTGAAAGACAGATGCATTTCCTGAGTGTCCCTGAGGTTAGCCTGTTGTGTGTTTGGGCTATACTGAGAGGAAGCTGTGATGATCTACCCGTGAAGAGGTGGAGAGACAGGCACTGGGCAGTATGGGAATAATTAGAGGATATACTACACCTAAACGTTGGCCTGAATTGATACAGTTGAGGGCACTGATAACTAAAAAATTCTAAAACCCAAACTATCGCAAGTAGACACTAGAGTGCCGTGTTGCACGAGGAAACTGTCCTACCAATACTACAGTACGGCCTAACTTACTAGAGCCACACATGTACATCCAGTTCCCTCCACAACCCCACCTCTCCCCTGGCCGTTTATTCAAGCTGGAAGTGTTTTTCTCCCCCTCTTCCTCTGGGTTTTCTGCAGGAGCACGTAGCTCACACAAACAGCTCACATACACCAGGCGGGTGGAGAAAGAGAGTCAATAGGAAACGGCCGAAGTTCACCCAAAGTACACCAAATTAGAAGCAGCTTTGCGGTGGGAGGGAGACGGAGCAGCACTGGCTGTAGGGCTGTAGGCTGTAGTACACATTTAATTCAGAAGGTTATCTATAATCCCTTCTTTAAACACTGACTGGAAGAGAAGATAGAAACTATAAAAATATGTATGCCTTGTCTAGAAAAAGAAAAGGAAAAAGTACTTTTTGATTAGGAGAGAGAACGGTGGAAACAGACAGCAGACTGACACTGGTTATGGGGTGCTGACAGGTGGGGGATGCTGACAACTCACAGGGAAACGGTCTGTCTAGTCAGATTTCAGGACGGCACACATCAAGTGCAAAAGTGTCTCCCAGTAGAGGGAACCAATCAAACTGCATCTAAACAAGCCACTGAAACTGAATGGTGCCAACAGACAAGGCAGATCTGCATTTAGCTCCTAAGCAACTTTGTAGTATTTTTTGTGTTATTACATACAGCCGAAAATAACTTTTGGATATCAGAGCGGTGGTAACTCACCAGCATTACGACCAGGAATATGACTTTCCTGAATTGGATCCTTTGTCCGCACTCTCCAGGGCAATTGAACTTATCCCAGAGGCTGCTAAAAGACACCACCGGCGGAGAAGAGGTATTCGGAGTGGACTTCTCGTCCAACTCAGGAGGCATGCACATCATCCACCGCTTCCGAGTATATTACTCGCTAATGTTCAGTCTCTGGACAATAAAGTAGACGAGCTCTGGGTGAGGATCTCCTTCCAGAGAGGTTCAGGGACTGTAACATACACTGTTTCATGGAATCACTGACCCATTCCATACACTGTCCCATTCCATACAGCCAGCTGGGTTCTCAGTACATCGCGCAGACAGGAATAAAGAACTCTCCGGGAAGAAGAAAGGCAGTGGTGTATGTTTCATGATTAATTACTCATGGTGTGATTGTGATAACATACAGAACTCAATTATTTTTGTTCACCTGACCTAGAATACCTCACAATCAAATGCCAACCCTATTACCTCCTAAGAGAATTCTCTTCGGTTATAGTCACAGCCGTGTATATTCCCCCTCAAGACGATACCACGACGCCCCTCAAAGAATGACTCTGGACCTCATGCAAACTGGAAACCACATATCCTGAGGCCGCATTTATTGTAGCTGGGAATTTTAACAAAGCAAATTTGAGGAAAACGAAACAGAAGTTCTATCAACACATTGACTGTAGTACTCGCTCTGGTAAAACTCTCAACCAATGCAACTCCCTCGCCCTCCCTTCGGAAAAATCAGATCACGACTCCATTTTGTCCCTCCCTTCCTATAGGCAGAAACTCAAACAGGAAGTACCCATGCTAAGGTCTATTCAACGCTGGTCTGACCAATCGAAATCCATGCTTCCAGATTGTTTTCATCACGTGGACTGGGATATGTTCCGGGTATCTTCTGAGAATAACATTGATGTATACACGGAAACCGTGACTGAGTTCATCATGAAGTGTATAGGGGAACCAGAAACCGTGGATAGATGGCAGCATTCGCGCAAAACTGAAAACACAAACCACCACATTTAACCACTGCAAGGTGACTGGGAATATGGTTGAATACAAACAGTGTAGTTATTCCCTCTGTAATGCAATCAAACAGGCAAAACGTCAGTACAGAGACAAAGTGGAGTCACAATTCAACGGATCAGACACGAGACGTATGTGGCAGGGTCTACAGACAATCACGGATTACAAAGGGAAAACCAGCCACATCGCGGACACCGCCGTCTTGCTCGCAGACAAGCTAAACACCTTCTTTGCGGATAACACAGTGCCACCAACACGGCCCGCTCCCAAGGACTGTGGCTCTCATTCTCTGTGGCCAACATGAGAAAGACATTTACGCGTTAACCTTCGCAGAGCTGCCGGCCCAGCCGGCATCCATAGCCACATCCTCAGAGCATGCGCAGACCAGCTGGCTTGAGTGTTTACGGACATATTCAATCTCTCCCTATCCCAGTCTGCTGTCCCCACTTGCGTCAATATGTCCACCATTGTTCCTGTACCCAAGAAAGCAAAGGTAACTGAACTAAAGGACTATCGCCCAGTAGCACTCACTTCTGTCATCGTGAAGTGCTTTGAGAGACAAGTTAAGGATCATATCACCTTCACCTTACCTGCCACCCTAGACCCACTTCAATTTGCTTACCGCCCCAATAGATCCACAGACGATGCAATCGTCATCACACTGCACACTGCCCTATCCCATCTGGACAAGAGAAATACCTACGTAAGAATGCTGTTCATTGACTATAGCTCAGCATTCAACACCATAGTACCCTCCAAGTTCATCATTAAGCTTGGGGCCCTGGGTCTGAACCCCGCCCTGTGCAACTGGGTCCTGGACACCTCAACTTCACTGATCCTCAACACATGGGTCCCACAAGGGTGTGTGCTCAGCCCCCTCCTGTACTCCCTGTTCACCCATGACTGTGTGGCCACATACACCTCCAACTCGATCTTCAAGTTTGCAGACGACACAACAATAGTAGGCCTGATTACCAACAATGACGAGACAGCCTACAGGGAGGAGGTGAGGGCCCTGGCCGAGTGGTGGCAGGAAAATAACCTCTACCTCAACGTCAACAAAACAAATGAGCTGATCGTGGACTTCAGGAAACAGCAAAGGGAGCACGCCCCTATCCACATCGACGGGACCGCAGTAGAGAAGGTGGAAAGCTTCAAGTTCCTTGGCGTACACATCACTGACAATCTGAAATGATCCACCCACACAGACAGTGTGGCAACAGCACTTCTTTAACCTCAGGAAGCTGAAGAAATGTGGCTTTGCCCCTAAGACCCTCACAAACCTTTACAGATGCACAATTGAGAGCATCCTGTCGGGCTATATCATCACCTTGTATGGCAACTGCACTGCAGAGGGTGGTGCAGTCTGCCCAACACATCACCGGGAGCACACTGCCTGCCCTCCAAGACACCTACAGCACCCGGTGTCACAGGAATGCCAAAAAGATCATCAAGGACATCAACCACCCGAGCCACGGCCTGTTCACCCCACTATCATCCAGAAGGCAAGGTCAGTACAGGTGCATCAAAGCTGGGACCGAGAGACAGCTTCTATCTCATAGCCATCAGACTGTTAAATAGTCTTCACTAGCCGGCTACCACCCGGTTACTCAACCCTGCACCTTAGAGGCTGCTGCCCTATATACATAGACATGGAATCACTGGCCACTTTAATAATGGAACTCTAGTCACTTTAATAATGTTTACATACTGCTTTTCTCATTTTATATTTATATACTGTATTCTATTCTACCTTATTTT
The DNA here is from genome assembly GCF_016432855.1 of Salvelinus namaycush. NCBI lineage: Eukaryota > Metazoa > Chordata > Actinopteri > Salmoniformes > Salmonidae > Salvelinus > Salvelinus namaycush. The sequence goes on along the minus strand of NC_052338.1, from coordinate 17,348,438 downwards.
AGTCAATGCCACTCTGACATTGCTCGTCCTAATATTTATGTATTTCTTAATTCCATTCTTGTACTTTTAGATTTGTGTGTATTGTTGTGAATTGTTTGATACCACTGCACTGTGGGAGCTAGGAACACAAGCATTTCGCTACACCCGCAATAACATCTGCTAAATATGTGTATGTGACCAATAAAATGTCATTTCATTTCATTTGAAGGCCAACAGCTTCTAAATGGGACTAGATAGAGGTGTCAGGGTTAGGCACTGGACCTTGGTTTGAACCACTGAAGGGCACTATGTTTGGATCAGAGGTTCATGTCATGTGACTGTGGCTAACCTCCAAGCCACCCTCCCTGCCTTGACCTTTGGGCGCCCACCCGGTGACCTGTTGAGGTTAAAGGCAAATTGGAAACAGTGGGTGTATAAAGAGCCAGAGCTCTCACTTTCCTGAGCGATGCAACAGGTGCGAGGCACTTCAAAGCTTTCATAAAGTGCAACAAGAAGCTAAGACAGACATAAAGAGAGACGAAGGGGAAAGAGAGAGAGAGCGAGAGAGAGAGAATGTTCAAATAGAGAGAGGAATCGAGGGGCAAAGAGAGAAATGTGATACGATTATTTTTTATCCTTTCTTAGAAATAAGAGCCTGGCGACGTTGTTATGATTCTCCAGTCTACGGCAGGCACATTATGGGGTAATTTGATCCACACGTCAGCTCTGGGGATGTTGGAACACATACACACTCTGGAGTTGTTAGAACATGTCAAGATGTCTGATTTTGTTGCAAGTTATACTTTGTAACCTTAGCAGTAAAGGAGACCTGCATTAGACAGGCTACTAATCTCTGAGATAGAGACAACCCAGCAAACAGGGGACATTCCCAGAACATTATCTAAGATTCACATTAAGTTCTTTTAACCTAATGAAACATTCGGGAAACCTTTAAAGAACAGAAAAATGTGTTCTGATAACATTCTTGCAACATCAGGCAAATGTTTTATACAATCATTGTTTAATCATCAGCACGACTGGACAGTTTTTGTGTTATGAGAACATTTGCCGCAACCTGACGAATGTTCTGAGAACTTTCACAGAAACAAATTTGGTTTGCTGGGAAGTTCTTCAAAAGAAGTCTAATGGTTCAGTGGTTCTACAGAAAAAATTGAAAAATGCATTTCCTGCTAATTGTTTCATTTTTAGTAGGAATATAAAAGTGAGTCACCATCCATTATGTCAGAGTGACATCTGACAAATGTAAGAGTGAAATAAAATAAAATCACTCTTCATTTTTCCAATGTAGTCCGTTGCTTCTCTCAATGGGAATTTCTTCCTCGGGAGGGTAAGTGAACTGCATCCAAGATGTCCGACCATTGTTTTCAACGTAATCTACTCACATTCGCATACGCCGATTCATGGACAACTATATCTGGGTTGCATACGATTTACACGGCCCAACGTCACATGCGCATTAGCACTCAGTGCGCACATGGATAAGCGCGAGCAACCAAAAACATGGCAAACCTTGGATGAATATAAAATGCTAATATCTTCAGCTGTGAGTGATGGGGGGGGGGGGGGGGAGAAATTGGCCCCAGCAACAATTATATGAAAAATTCAGTGGATCTTTTGTGCACAAAGATGATGACTAAAGTGTCTTATTAGACATTTTCAAATTTGACTTCTCTATGGAAATTGTCTTTCTGGGCCGGATGTCAGTTAAACTGCAGTACCGAAGCATGGTTGTAGCAGTCGAAACCGTGCTTCCAGATCAGAACCCTGGCCCCTTAGGTGGCATAGCCTGGTCCCAGATCTGTTTGTGCTGTATAGCCAAATCCTATGGTCATTGTCATTGCCAAACAGAGAGAATGGCCTGACAGATCTGGGACCAGCGGGCAGTGGTGTTCCAGCACACCACACCAGCACCGTTTCAAAGTTGTTACCCTCCTTTTTATCCCCCCATCCATCCCCCCTCCAACCTCTTAGTTGTCCTGTCACATGCCCGCAAAATCAGCTTGGTGTGAAAGCTGTGACCATGGTCTTTCATGTCCCTATCTGAATCACATTAAGCCTTCAAGAGAAGAACAGGGACAGGGCCTAATTAACATATCATGCTGTTATCTCAAGCATGGTCTGTCTGTCTGCAGACCATTGTTTACAACAAAGGGAGAACTTGGCATTGGACATTGTTGTTCAGCTACAAGGATGTAACTGCAGAGAAAACATGAGACTGTTGATACATGTGTATGGGAGCACACACGTGTACACACAATACACACACTTAAGCATGCAGGCACACAGAAAAACACGTACATGTGCACACACATGTGAACACACACACCCACCCACCCACCCACCCACCCACCCACCCACCCACACACACACACACACACACACACACACACACACACACACACACACACACACACACACACACACACACACACACACACTTTATTAACTATTATGCCTGCTCATGTCATACACAATCCATGCAATACAAATCAGTATTACCTGCTTCACTAGAAGAATAAGACGACAAAGGGATGAGAGTCAACTAACCTCAGAAATATCTGAACAAGTCATTTACCATCAATTTTGTGCTTTACTTGACAATGGCTAGCGCTTAGACCCTTTAAGTGAACGTGTGAATCGTTTCAATGTTGGTGTTCAAGTCCCGAAAGGCCTTGGGATTACAGCTTCCAATGCCATATCGATTACAGACAAAGACAAACCATTCATACTGTATTGTCGTGTAGTGTTATAACCGTATGACTATCACTCCTGTCAAAGGATTCAATAATTAAAATATTCTCAAGTTTCTCAAAGATTATCCTCATATTGTAATTTTCAGTTAATATTTTTTTTTTTTTTTTGCATTCACCAATAACCTTGAATTCTATAAGCCTATACAGTGGGGCAAAAAAGTATTTAGTCAGCCACCAATTGTGCAAGTTCTCCCACTTAAAAAGATGAGAGAGGCCTGTAATTTTCATCATAGGTACACTTCAACTATGACAGACAAAATGAGAAAAAAAATCCAGAAAATCACATTGTAGGATTTTTTATGAATTTATTTGCAAATTATGGTGGAAAATAAGTATTTGGTCAATAACAAAAGTTTATCTCAATACTTTGTTATATACCCTTTGTTGGCAATGACAGAGGTCAAACGTTTTCTGTAAGTCTTCACAAGGTTTTCACACACTGTTGCTGGTATTTTGGCCCATTCCTCCATGCAGATCTCCTCTAGAGCAGTGATGTTTTGGGGCTGTTGCTGGGCAACACGGACTTTCAACTCCCTCCAAAGATTTTCTATGGGGTTGAGATCTGGAGACTGGCTAGGCCACTCCAGGACCTTGAAATGCTTCTTACGAAGCCACTCCTTCGTTGCCCGGGCGGTGTGTTTGGGATCATTGTCATGCTGAAAGACCCAGCCACGTTTCATCTTCAATGCCCTTGCTGATGGAAGGAGGTTTTCACTCAAAATCTCACGATACATGGCCCCATTCATTCTTTCCTTTACACGGATCAGTCGTCCTGGTCCCTTTGCAGAAAAACAGCCCCAAAGCATGATGTTTCCACCCCCATGCTTCACAGTAGGTATGGTGTTCTTTGGATGCAACTCAGCATTCTTTGTCCTCCAAACACGAAGAGTTGAGTTTTTACCAAAAAGTTCTATTTTGGTTTCATCTGACCATATGACATTCTCCCAATCTTCTTCTGGATCATCCAAATGCTCTCTAGCAAACTTCAGACAGGCCTGGACATGTACTGGCTTAAGCAGGGGGACACGTCTGGCACTGCAGGATTTGAGTCCCTGGCGGCGTAGTGTGTTACTGATGGTAGGCTTTGTTACTTTGGTCCCAGCTCTCTGCAGGTCATTCACTAGGTCCCCCCGTGTGGTTCTGGGATTTTTGCTCACCGTTCTTGTGATAATTTTGACCCCACGGGGTGAGATCTTGCGTGGAGCCCCAGATCGAGGGAGATTATCAGTGGTCTTGTATGTCTTCCATTTCCTAATAATTGCTCCCACAGTTGATTTCTTCAAACCAAGCTGCTTACCTATTGCAGATTCAGTCTTCCCAGCCTGATGCAGGTCTACAATTTTGTTTCTGGTGTCCTTTGACAGCTCTTTGGTCTTGGCCATAGTGGAGTTTGGAGTGTGACTGTTTGAGGTTGTGGACAGGTGTCTTTTATACTGATAACAAGTTCAAACAGGTGCCATTAATACAGGTAATGAGTGTAGGACAGAGGAGCCTCTTAAAGAAGAAGTTACAGGTCTGTGAGAGCCAGAAATCTTGCTTGTTTGTAGGTGACCAAATACTTATTTTCCACCATAATTTGCAAATAAATTCATTAAAAATCCTACAATGTGATTTTCTCATAGTTGAAGTGTACCTATGATGAAAATTACAGGCCTCTCTCATCTTTTTAAGTGGGAGAACTTGCACAATTGGTGGCTGACTAAATACTTTTTTGCCCCACTGTACATAATAGTACCTATTATACTGTACATTACTGTCCTGATATCCATTCTATAATGGAAAACAAACAAATACAAAGAACAATGTCCAAAATATAAAACTAAGCTATGAATTTAGAAAATATTTAAATGCTTTAGTGCATGCATCAAACATCATAATATCATCACACACACAAACACACCAACACCTTCTCATTGTATCCTTCGTACAACAATTTGTTTTCCTGCTCATTCTAAAAAAAGAAGGCTTATGTGTGTGTATGTGAGTGTGTGTGCTTGTGCATGCCTGTGTGTGTTAACAGAGCGCAGCTCATAGTGAATAGATCTAATTGACACCCTTGGGGCTTCCATTGCACTGAATTAATTAATTAATAAAAAACTAAGTTTCAATGACCTCTCTGGGAAGCTCTTTAAATTAAAGTCCAATTTAAACTGTTCCTTATTTAAACATGAAAGGGCGCAGAGCGTTGCAAGACGAGTGCAATGCCACAAGGCTAATGTGTATGTAGTCTATGCATATGAAATAGTGGGGGGAAAGAAAGATTGCCCAATCGGTTCAATCTTGTTTTGCTACATTGCCTTAGTGATGAATACAAGCAAGTCTGTTATCAGGATAATTTGCAACACACACACACACACACATACATACACATACACACGTGCACACACACACACACACATGCACACACACACACACCCTCTGTGCATGAATGGAAAATGTTTTTCTAATTGCATTGAAATGCTAATCAAAGGCACCTTGTGTGTGGTGATTAATGAACATGATGAGTTACTTATACTTTAATGTTCAAGATGATTTAATTTCGTAGAACACACACACACACGCACACACACACATACACAAGCACGCACACACACAATGAACACACACTGGTGTACTGTAATGACGAGAAATTATGTCCTTTTCTATTAGTGATCACACCACAGTGACAAGATAATAGTCTTATCAATCATGAACGGAACACTGCACTAGCTACTATACCTGGAGACTATTATAAATCTATGGAATACAGTTATTGCATTCCCTCTATTCTCTCATGTAAGGCATTCACACAAAAGCAAACACACCCACACACATACCTTTCTTATACATAGGATACACACAGTATGCACATATAACAGCTCAGCTAAACCATCAATTAAGATTATCAAATTTAGGTAGAAACTATAGGATTTATGTGGGATTAAATCTGCTTTGCCAGATAAACTAATTTGCTATATTTTATGGGGCATACAAATGCAAAATATAAACAAATCTAATTAAACAAATAAAGAGAGGCTATTCATGTAAAACCAATGTAGCCTACTGTAGGAGCGCAGTGAAGTGAGGTGAGTAGGGGGTGAATAGTAGCCACCTTCTCCACTTTCGCTGTTACTGATAAGGGCCACTTCCCTGTGATTTGTGCCTGTAGAGCAAACACGTCCTGGGAAGTGTAGTGACATGACCGACAGTACAGCAGTGCTTAACATTATCTGCTCTCCAGTCATCATACTATCAAAATAAATCAAGTGTGTGTGGGGGGGGGGGGGGGGGGGCTTAAACAAACACTTGTATTGCCAGGAGATCACGCCTTCTCAAAAAGCGGAGTGGAGGGGTCACAGGTAAACACACACAGATAAGGCAAGTATTCCATAAGCTAAGGTTATTATCTGACTGCAAACCACTGACTTCTTCTCATGAGTGTGTGATAGGACAGACAGACTAGCCTACTTCTGAGTGAGTAAAAAAAACATGTTTAGCAATGTTCTGCATATGGAGTGTGTAAAGAGAGTGAGTGAATGTGTGCCATCATTCTTGTCAGAAAAAAGGGTCTGTCTAATAGACATCATTCTGAAAGTAGTCAGACCCCTTTACTTTTTCCACCTTTGTTTTTACGTTACAGCCTTATTCTAAAATGGATGAAATAGTTTTTTCCCCCCTCATCAATCTACACACAATTCCCCATAATGACAAAGCAAAAACGGATTTTTAGAAACGTTTGCATATTTATATCAAATTAAAAACTGAAATATCACATTTACATAAGTATTCAGACCCTTTACTCAGTACTTTGTTGAAGCACCTTTGCAGCGATTACAGCCTCAAGACTTCTTGGGTATGACGCTACAAGCTTGGCACACCTGTATTTGAGGAGTTTCTCACATTCTTCTCTGTAGATCCTCTCAAGCTCTGTCAGGTTGGATGAAGAGAGTCGCTGCACAGCTATTTTCAGGTCTCTCCAGAGATGTTAGATCGGGTTCAAGTCTGGGCTCTGGCTGGGCCACTCAAGGACATTCAGAGACTTGTCCCGAAGCCACTCCTGTGTTGTCTTGGCTGTGTGCTTAGGGTTGTTGTCTTGTTGGAATGTGAACATTCGCCCCAGTCTGAGGTCCTGAGCGCTCTGGAGCAGGTTTTCATTAAGGATCTCTCTCTGTACTTGAAGCAGGTTTTCATTAAGGATCTCTCTGTAGTTTTCTCCGTTCATCCTTCCGTCGATCCTGACTAGTCTCCCAGTCCCTGCTGATGAAAAACATCCCCACAGCATGATGCTGCCTCCAGACGTGACACTTGGCATGCAGGCCAAATATTTCAATCTTGGTTTCATCAGACCAGAGAATCTAGTTTCTCATGGTCTGAGAGTCCTTTAGGTGCCTTTTGGCAATCTCAAAGCGGGCTGTCATGTGTCTTTTACTGAGGAGTGGCTTCCGTCTGGCCACTGTACCATAAAGGCCTGATTGGTGGAGTGCTGCAGAGATGGTTGTCCATCTGGAAGGTTCTCCCATCTCCACAGTGAACCTCTGGAGCACTGTCAGAGTGACCATTGGGCTCTTGGTCACCTCCCTGACCAAGGCCCTTCTCCCCAGATTGCTCAGTTTGGCTGGGCGGCCAGCTCTAGGAAGAGTCCTGGTGGTTCCAATCTTCTTCCATTTAAGAAAAATGGAGGCTACTGTGTTCTTGGGGACCTTCAATGCTGCAGACAATTTTTGCTACCCTTCCGCAGATCTGTGCCTCAACACAATCCAGTCTCGGAGTTCAACGGACAATTCATTCGACCTCATGGCTTGGTTTTTGCTCTGACATGCACTGTCAACTGTGAGACCTTATAGACAGGTGTGTGCCTTTCCAAATCATGCCCAATCAATTGAATTTAACACATATCTAAAAACCTGTTTTCACTTTGTCATATTGGGGTATTATGTGTGGATTGAAGAGGAGAAAAAAAGTATCTTAATCCATTTTAGAATAAGGCTGTAACGTAACAAAATGTGGGAAAAGTCAAGGGGTCTGAATACATTCCCAATGCACTGTAAAACAGGTCTGTCTATAGCCTTGGAGCAAGCCGTTCAAAATGAACCTTGTTGAAGAGTTGGAGAGAGAGAGAGAATACAACCCATATTTATGTTTCTTTATTTTCCCTTTTTGTACTTTAACTATTTACACATCGTTACAAACACTGTACAAAGCCATAATATGACATTTGAAATGTCTCTATTCCTTTGAAACATTAGTGATTGTAATGTTTACTGTTCATTTTTTATTTAACTTTTATCTACTATCAATTTCACTTGCTTTGGCAATGTAAACATATAATGTAAACATATGTTTCCCATGCCAATAAATATCTTTGAATTGAATTGAGAGAGTGAGAGAGTGAGCGAGAGAAGGGGGAGAGGGAGAGCATCTCTATGCTCTACGTCCTGGGGTTATAGCCGCCCCCTGCCCCCTGTCATCTCTCTTTTTCTGGGAGGGAGGGAAGTGTCAAGGCACAGCCTGCCCGTGTTTACTCTGTGCATTCCTCCGCCCAGTGTAGGGACCAGGAGATCACATACTGCTTGCGTCCCAAATGGCACCCTATTCCCTATAGTGTGCAGTACTTTTAACCAGGGCCCTATAGGGCTCTGGTTTAAAAGTATTGCACAATGTAGGGAATAGGGTGCTATTTGAGATGCAGCTACTGAACATACATCAGCCTGCTGTAGAGAGCTGTTTCCACCTCCAGAATTTACGACCCAAGTGTGTACAGATGAAATATGACATGGCTAGGACTAGGAGGAACGCTTCAAGCACAGGGCCATGTCACAGTGACAGGACAAAAAAAGTGTGAGTTGTTACAAATGAAGTCAATGGCTGCTCTACAAGTCATTTGAGATATAAGAACGATTTATGTTTTAAAGAATTATGGACAATAAAGTATCTATTATACTCTGTTCTATTCTTGCATGTGTTTAATTCTTGAATAAGTTATCTAACTAGTTACTTAACACTCAGACACAGGTATGCCCTACAACACTGTTTATGGCATATTAGGGTGATTTAAGGGGCAATGATGGGGTCACAAGTGTGTGTGTGTGTATGTGTGTGTGTGTGTGTGTGTGTGTGTGTGTGTGTGTGTGTGTGTGTGTGTGTGTGTGTGTGTTGGGCATATTTAATGTGTGGTCAGTAAACGCATCAGATGAGAGGAAATGAGAAGACAGGAAACACTGTGAGGGGTGCATGGACACAATATAAAGAGATGATCAAAGAGATTAAGTGGACAAGCCTCGCACATTATGGCTATTAGAATTTCATTATGTCATTATGATGATAGGGTACTGTTATGAAGCTCCTAGGCAGTAGACACGTGAAATGAAAGGGAGCAAAAGTTAACCTACACTGTGCGCTCCGGCGGTGTTGCCAGTCTCTCTGAGCGAGCCCGCCGAAGCACGCTTTCAGTGCCTTCTCTTGTAGCATGCACGAAGAGGGACTCGAAGTGTAGAAATCCAACATTTGTCCCGGGCTCACCGCTAGCAAATCCATACAATCAAACATGATTTCCCTTAGTCGCAAAAGTCTGCCTGTTATTGTATTCCTTTAAAATATAATTTAGGTGTGGATAATAATCGCGAACATAAGTGCACACAACTCCATCAAAGTCTGCCCCTTTCTTGGCACGTAAAATATTGGTCTTCTTCCCAGACTATGAGAGTCATGAATTATGACAGACAACACCGCTAAAAGCTTGTAATTGACCCAAATGATGATTTGCCATTTTCCTCTGGTGTCCGGTTGTTGAGACGAAAAGGTGTCAGCCAGTCAGTCACCTCCGTAACGTTCCAACGTGTGTCAGCCAGTCAGTCACCTCCGTAACGTTCCAACGTGTATATACTTTATTTTTTGCACAGCCCCGTGTAGTGCGCTTAACAACAAGCTCCTCGCTCGAGCCCGCCGTACTGAAAATATGTTCTTATAAATATTACAGATCGCGTTTTAAAACCACATCTCCCCGTTCGGATGACGAATGGGTTATCCTGCCTCCATGCAGCTCATTTCATACTAGTTTGGTCACAGAGAATGAAAGATTGAATTGCCTAATATATGCGAGTGAACTTTCTATGAACCCATCCGAGACTGCTAACCTTCAAATGACCCAACCAGTCTGACATCACCAAGTCCCAGGATTCTCACACACCGTGCAGCGCGAGCCTCACAACCAGCAGCAGCAGCGCGAGCCAGGCTGAAAGAAGAAACGCAGGCAGCTCGAGCTCACCGTGCATAATATTATTTTCCCTCGAAAGAACACGATACACGATATTTTCGTGCGATAAAAACACATGTCTAAATTCATGAATCAAAGTAGCTCACTTAGATTTGTTCACGATCTAACCAACCATGGTAGGGTATTACTGTGTATCACAGCAAAAGTATAGGCTACAACTGTTTAAAAGAGTATGCAATCTGATAAAGAAAAATATACACTGCTCAAAAAAATAAAGGGAACACTTAAACAACACAATGTAACTCCAAGTCAATCACACTTCTGTGAAATCAAACTGTCCACTTAGGAAGCAACACTGATTGACAATGAATTTCACATGCTGTTGTGCAAATGGAATAGACAAAAGGTGGAAATTATAGGCAATTAGCAAGACACCCCCAATAAAGGAATGGTTCTGCAGGTGGTGACCACAGACCACTTCTCAGTTCCTATGCTTCCTGGCTGATGTTTTGGTCACTTTTGAATGCTGGCGGTGCTTTCACTCTAGTGGTAGCATGAGACGGAGTCTACAACCCACACAAGTGGCTCAGGTAGTGCAGTTCATCCAGGATGGCACATCAATGCGAGCTGTGGCAAAAAGGTTTGCTTTGTCTGTCAGCATAGTGTCCAGAGCATGGAGGGGCTACCAGGAGACAGGCCAGTACATCAGGAGACGTGGAGGAGGCCGTAGGAGGGCAACAACCCAGCAGCAGGACCGCTACCTCCGCATTTGTGCAAGGAGGAGCACTACCAGAGCCCTGCAAAATGACCTCCAGCAGGCCACAAATGTGCATGTGTCTGCTCAAACGGTCAGAAACAGACTCCATGAGGGTGGTATGAGGGCCCGACGTCCACAGGTGGGGGTTGTGCTTACAGCCCAACACCGTGCAGGACGTTTGGCATTTGCCAGAGAACACCAAGATTGGCAAATTCGCCACTGGCGCCCTGTGCTCTTCACAGATGAAAGCAGGTTCACACTGAGCACATGAGCACATGTGACAGACGTGACAGAGTCTGGAGACGCCGTGGAGAACGTTCTGCTGCCTGCAACATCCTCCAGCTTGACCGGTTTGGCGGTGGGTCAGTCATGGTGTGGGGTGGCATTTCTTTGTGGGGCCGCACAGCCCTCCATGTGCTCGCCAGAGGTAGCCTGACTGCCATTAGGTACCGAGATGAGATCCTCAGACCCCTTGTGAGACCATATGCTGACACATGCACATTTGTGGCCTGCTGGAGGTCATTTTGCAGGGCTCTGGTAGTGCTCCTCCTTGCACAAAGGCGGAGGTAGCGGTCCTGCTGCTGGGTTGTTGCCCTCCTACGGCCTCCTCCACGTCTCCTGATGTACTGGCCTGTCTGGTAGCGCCTCCATGCTCTGGACACTACGCTGACAGACACAGCAAACCTTTTTGCCACAGCTCGCATTGATGTGCCATCCTGGATGAACTGCACTACCTGAGCCACTTGTGTGGGTTGTAGACTCCGTCTCATGCTACCACTAGAGTGAAAGCACCGCCAGCATTCAAAAGTGACCAAAACATTAGCCAGGAAGCATAGGAACTGAGAAGTGGTCTGTGGTCACCACCTGCAGAACCATTCCTTTATTGGGGGTGTCTTGCTAATTGCCTATAATTTCCACCTTTTGTCTATTCCATTTGCACAACAGCATGTGAAATTTATTGTCAATCAGTGTTGCTTCCTAAGTGGACAGTTTGATTTCACAGAAGTGCGATTGACTTGGAGTTACATTGTGTTGTTTAAGTGTTCCCTTTATTTTTTTGAGCAGTGTATAAAGAAAACGCAAATGGAGTACATCTTAACATTTCAATACATTTTCAATTTCAGAGTTTTACAAACACATGTTACATTGTAACTCTGTCAAGTCTCATGCACTTGTTTTGTCAGTAGCCTAGGCTACTTCTGACAGCTGTTGAGCAGCAGTATATGATCAGAGAAATTCTATATAGTGCAAAGTTATTATGTAGCCTAGGCTATGATTTTTGACATGTTTACAGCTTCAATATGTTATCTTATTATTTTATGACCAATAGTTAGTTACTTGAAAAATGGTTATGTGGACATGAAATACACGTGGGTAACAAAACTGATAAAGTAAAATCTCAGTTGTTGTTTATTCTCACATGTGCATTACTGCAAGTTAAGTTAAATTGGGAAAGTTAAATCAGAATCTTTATGACTCGATTTGTTTCTAGGCTACTTAATCTATGCATTATACACACTGTTACAGGCAGGGACATTTTAATTTCTCAAAATCCTATAATTAGATGAAACAAGTTTGTAAGAATAGGGTTTTAGTAAGGGCATGAATAATACGAATAATACTGTAGTTTGAGTGTTTGTCACTTTGTGTTGTGAAGAACCAAAGAAAGATCCAAATAAGAATATACACTCAATTATGGAATTTGTGGAATTTATGGAAAATGTGTTTTTCAAAATGACAAATGTGCATTGAAATAACTCTACCTACAGTTCAGAGAAAATATAAGGACATATTGGTCCTTTGTGGTTGGTTGGGGAAGTGGGTGCACCATGAACCTCTCCACGACTATCTAAACATCCCATCAACCATCTCTCTAACTCTGCATGTGCCACACACACACACACAGTCTAACCCCTTTAGAAAGACCCAACATAACCCCTGCACATTGACTCGGTACCGGTACCCCCTCATAGCCTAGGCTACATAATAACTTTGCACTATATAGAATTTCTCTGATCACGTACTGCTGCTCAAGAGCTGTCAGAAGTACATTGCCTCGTTATTGTTATATTATTGTGTTACTTTTGATAATTTTTTACGTTAGTTTATTTAGTAAATATTTTCTTAACTCTTCCTGAAGTGCACTGTTGGTTAAGGGCTTGTAAGTAAGCATTTCACGGTAAGGTCTACACCTGTTTTTAAAGCCACAATCTGTAATTCATATTTCAGTGATTCTAAATCATTAATAGAAATAGCCATTGAACAGCAGTAACCATTACAGATAACACCTTTAAGCTGATAACTTTATAAAATATTATGATTTCCTGGTTGTGCCAAAGTTGCTCAGGATATAATTCATTATCCTGCTATAGGCTACTGCTGAGCTGCACTTCCTTGAATGTTGAGGGAGGAAGTGTACCATGTTATTGAGCCCGTTATACAGTGATAACCTAGTGGGTGGGTGATCCGCTGTGGTAAAATAGTAACGTTATACTATTGTATTATATTCAGTTCTGTTATGTAGAATACTATCATTATGTGATCTTGCAGACATTGATTCATCTTTGACCTAACTTTATTAAACAAGCACCATTCGCCAGGGTAGCCGGTTCTCTGAACAGCTGAACGAGTAGAGCAGGTACTGTGCATAAAGTAGAGAATCCCACACATGCACAGAGGCTTTGGACCTTCAGCTGTCAGGAAGAGGGGTCCAGAGAAGTCGGCCACTCCAAAATAATAATTAGCTCATTAGGCATTCCTTCAACTTGGTTAATTGGTTACACCCTGACTTAAAATCTCCAGACCGAAAATTTGCCTGATCATTATAATAAAGTCACACAAAAAAGTTAGTATTTCTATTTTACATGTAATTTCAACTACAATATCAGCTGAATTACAACCAGGTTTGGGGTCAATTCATTTTTACATTTAAACTGAAATTAATTTAATTAATAAATTGACTAATCCTCAGTGACAAATAGGTGAACTTTATTTCACCTGCTTGACTTGACTAAAATGAAAACTGAAGTGACCCCCAACCCTTCCACAAACCCCAAGGGGACTTCAGCACTGATTACATGTTATGTTGTATGTTTATAACCCAGATAAGAAACAGTGAAAGTCAACAGCCTGGTTCTGATAATGTGTGCTTATTAACAACAACATCCTAGCTATCGACTGGGGCGGCAGGTAGCCTAGTGGTTAGAGCGTTGTCCAGTAACCGAAAGGTTGCTGTCAAATCCCTGAGCTGACAAGGTAAAAATATGTCGTTCTGCCCCTGACCAAGGCAGTTAACCCACTGTTCCCCGGTAGGCCATCATTGTAAATAAGAATTTGTTCTTAACTGACTTGCCAGGTCAAGGAAAATTATATTGTCTCACTGAAAGTACTTGATAAAGTAGCTAAACACTGAAGACTTCAACAGAAAACACTGAGGAAGACTTGACAAGTTCTTGTCATAACTTGTGATTATGTTGCGTGGATGGGATGAACATGTTTTCGAGAGAGAGATAGTTTCAGGGAGGCTCAGCGGGTGCTCATCTCTTTTACAGAGGAGGAGAGACTGATCCCCTTGATGCTGATGAATAATGTAGCAGAGCCGAGAGAGTGGAGAGAGCAGAGAGCCGAAAAGGAACCCCTGTCCCCACCACATACAGCCTACACCACCTGCCTCCCGATGGCTCGCCCCACTGTAACTGTATCCCCTCTCCCCTCACACACACACACACCCCTCCACTACCCCATTAGGAACCCCTGAGCCACCCTCTCCCTGTTACACAACCTGCACCCCCCCCCCACTCCGATCGCCACACTGTAACAGTAATCTACTTGCACCCCCCCCACCCACCCTACCACCACCTGCCCCCCACGGCTGGCTCGCACCACTGTAACAATAACCCACATGCACTCCAACCCCCTCCCTCACCCCACCCCCATGTACCCCATAAGCCAGACCTATCCAGGTAATTTATCCACATGGTTTAGATTCACCTGTAATTAGAAGGTGACAATGAACCTGTCTTTCAAGATAAGATACTTTCTGACATCAAGTGCTCCTCCAGGTCCTGCAGCTCCCTGGGAGCTCATTTAACATGGCTGGACAAAGCGACAAAGCTTGAAGTTTAGGCTACACATATGGAACATGCAGGACAGGTAGCAGGTACTAGCCATAGGTGCTATTTAGTTTGAGCTCACTTAGGAAAGAGACTTTCAATCATTGCTTAAAGTGCGCGCAAGAGACAGAGAGAGAGCGAGAGCAAGAGAGAGAGAGAGAGAGCAAGAGAGAGAGAGAGAGAGCAAGAGAGAGAGAGAGAGAGAAAGAGAGAGAGCAAGAGACAGAGAGAGAGAGAGTAAGAGAGAGCGAGAAAGAGAGAGAGAGAGCAAGAGACAGAGAGCAAGAGAGAGACAGAGAGCAAGAGAGAGAGAGAGCGAAAGAGAGAGCAAGAGACAGAGAGAGGAAGAGACAGAGAGAGAGAGAGAGACAGAGAGCAAGAGGGAGAGAGAGAGAAAGAGAGAGCAAGAGACAGAGAGAGGAAGAGACAGAGAGAGAAAGAGCGGGAGAGAGAGCGAGAGAGAGACAGCGAGAGAAAGAGAGCGAGAGCAAGAGAGAGAGAGAGAGCAAGAGACAGAGAGAGCAAGAGAGAGAGAGAGAGTAAGAGAGAGAGAGAGAAAGAGGGAGGATAGCATTACCACTGCATGTTCGTTCCGCAACTTCAGATATCTTTTACATTATTTCCCATTTATTTTTCATGAGCAAACTTTTGATAGCATATTAATGGCGAGGATGGAGGATTTTAGCACTGGCAGTAATTCCTGCTTGGGTCGCTCAGCGTTCAGATAGCTATATTTAGTTACACTTGCACTCTGCTTATTTAATTGAAGCCGCATGACTAAAGAGGAATATGATGAAGGGTAGATCTATTTTCCACTGGAATTACAGATCATGCCAACGCACACATTCGGGATTCTCTGGTTAGAAAGTAATGTGATATGCAGAAAATGAAGAGAGATTAATTTGTTCTATGCTAAAAATCTTTCGTTTTTTCTGTTCTTGTGCCTGAGCTTTAAAGGATTCCGTTATCACTTTGTCTGATAGAGATACCTTTTTGTCACTTTTATTTTATTGAGAAAATAATGACTGTGTATATACTATATTTGACAAGGTGGTAACAGTATTAAGATGAACATGACTGTTAGTCCATGTCACGTCTACTCCTGCTCCTCCCCTCCAGCGTGCCACGTCGCCGGAATACTAACCACCGGTCCTGGGAATCAACATTGTGCACACCTGGCACTCATCATTACGCTCACCTGGCACTCATCATTACGCTCACCTGGCACTCATCATTACGCTCACCTGGCACTCATCATTACGCTCACCTGGCACTCATCATTATGATTCACACCTGGACCTCATTACCTCCCCTTTATAGGTCCCTTCCTTTTGTTCATTCCTCAGTTGGTATTGCACCTGTGTTCATGTTACCTTGCTTCTGTTACACTATCATGTTTGTTGTTTTCATTAAACATTTTACCTGCACCTGCTTCTTGACTTACGGTGTCATCGTTACAGAATAACACCTTATCTAAGGGAAGCATCAGGGAGTGTTTCTTTGTTCATTTTTTTGTGTTGGAAGGTATGTCGGTTCCGGGTGTCAGTACTTGAGCTATCAGGGAGGCCTCAGCCGGCTTGTCGGGCTCTCACGTCAGGTTTCTGTGCCTCAGCGGAGGCGACTGGTCCACTCCTGATCCCCGGGATCGTCCCTTTGGTCGGTGTCCTGCGGATGGAGCCGTGCGCCGGGGAGGGGGCACTGTCACGTATGCTCTCTCTCCGGCGCTCTAGGTCGCCATGCTCAGCTGGATCGACAGGTTCCCACGCCTCAGCAGAGGTGACCGGTCCGCTCCTGATCCCCGGGATCGTCATCTTGGTCGGCGACCGGCGGCTTGGGCCACGCACTGTGTGCTCCCTCTCTGGCCTCTAGATCACCAGGCTGCTGATTACTGTGCACACCTGTCACCATCGTCACGTGCCTCCTTACACTCACCTGGACTCCATCACCTCCTTGATTACCTTCCCTATATTTGTCACTCTCCTTGGTTCTTTCCTCAGGTGTTATTGACTCATGTCAGTGCGTTGTTTGTGTTTCTTGTTTTATGTACCTTTTATTTATTAAACACTTACTCCCTGTACTTGCTTCCCTACTCTCAGCGTACATCGTTACAGTCCATGTTTGTTCAAAGGCTCATTGGAGAGGAAGTACATTTTGCAACTTGTCTCTCAAGTCTTGCCCGACAGCATTTGCCAATACTCAATATTAAATGTGTTAAATATTGACACCTTTTATGGCTTCAAATTATCAAAGATAAAATTATTTATTGGAGGTGTTTGTTTCATGTCAATGATAATTATATTTTCACTTCCAATAAACAAATAAAGGAGCATGTTTCATACAATATCCTTATTCTGAGCTCCCTGACAAAGACCAGAGAAAGCCCTTTCCTACTGCAGCCAGCACTAAATGTCTCCAGGTGGATAAAGTTGTGAAGAGGCAGAAGAGTGGAAGAAATGGAGGGGTGTAGAAGTGAAAAGATAGCGATGGAGGGGTGGAAGGAGAGAACTGTGGAAAGAGCGAAACAGGGTAGGTTATGAAAAAACCACTCAAACCTAACAAAACCCAAAAGTGCTGAAAGATCCATTTATTTAACCCTCTTCTCTTTTCTCTACTTCTTTTCACACCTCTTGTTCTCTTTTTTCACAGTTAAGGCAACATATTTTCATTTTTTCTGTTAGTACATGTCTTTCCACAGCTTGTGTCTTAGTTCGCACTGTGTGGCCTTGATAGGGGCTCTAAATAGTATCCGTCACCAATAACAAAAAAAGGAAGCGTTTTGGAGGCTGATATTCTCCAGTTCTCTGTGACTCTTTGACCCTGTTTGGGGCATTCTGTTTTCTCTTCCTCCTCACTCAACCCCACACACATTAAATAAACTAAACACACCCAGAGTCTACCCCCTACTTTATGATCTATTCAATTAGAACAAACCATTCCCACACAAATATTGTTATTTCCAACCGTATTCAAAATAATATTGCTTATCCGATCAGTGTTCAAGGGTTCTGTATGGTGTAACTGTTAAAAATATAGCTGCATCTCAAATAGTACCCTATTCGCTATTTAGTGCACTTTTTTAACAGGGCTCAGAGCCCTGCTCAAAAGTAGTGCACTAAATAGGGAAGAGGGTGCCATTTGAGATGCAACAATAGTGTGATGTTTGTATGTTGTTTCATAACTGTTTGCTGGAGCATAATACTGTAAAAGCAATGGTACTGTGTGTAGTGTTATTAACTCCATATGAGAGGACTATCGTCTCAACACTTACACTATGTCTAAGGATATAATGGAGAATGCATTGCCTGACATTGATTCATTGATTGAATAGTTGCATGGATCAATGTCTATAGAAATCCATTTCACAGTATCAATATTCTTTACTATCGCTCGATGAATTGAGGCTGTGTACAGCAGATTCACAATGGATGCCTTCACACAATAGAGAGAAGGTAAGAGAGATAGAGTGAGATATGATGGAACAGAACAGTGGAGACAGACATGGAATCATTGTGATTGTAAAATGTATGACTGAGCTCTTAGACTCTCCCACCTCAGGAAGTCATTGTGGAACCTCAAGTACAACATTACAACCTTGTTCCTCTCAGGACAATAGCTAATAAACATCAACATCTGTGTGGGTGAGCTTGATTGGTTTATTAAGACATTTATCAGTGTAGCAGAGGCCAGGGGTGCAGAGGGAGGAGAGAGAGCATTACATTACAAATTAGCAGGCAATAAAGTCAGCTCATTTAGAGCCACACACGGAAATGCACACACACACTCATTTAGAGAAGGCATTTTAAGTACCACAGTAATGCAATGGGTCCCCTGTTGGATATGTGGATCAATGTAGACGGTATAATTACACTTCAGTCTAAGTGTCTTGATGTGAGCTCACACACTTCTCTCTCTCCCATACAAAGAACTGTCAGTGCCGCTGGACTCATTTTTATCAGCAGTAAGTAGTGTGTGTGTGTGTGTGTGTGTGTGTGTGTGTGTGTGTGTGTGTGTGTGTGTGTGTGTGTGTGTGTGTGTGTGTGTGTGTGTGTGTGTGTGTGTGTGTGTGTGTGTGTGTGTAAACCCTTAGAGATCATTACAGTTAATAAGAGCATTTGTATAACAAATGAGTGATGTGAAGTAATTGAGGATTGTTTTGCTAATAGTCCTCCTAACGTGTTAAATGCAGTAAATAAAAGGAATGATACAAACGCCCACCTTAATTACAAACATTTGTTTATCCCGACTAGCTAAGTTGTTAATAACCGCTAATGTTATATGCACATCCCAGCCCACCTGGGTTGGGGTCAATTCAGTTTAAATTAAGTCAATTCAGTTTAAGCGGAACCTTTAAACCTACACAAATGGCTTCTAGTGGCAGAAACTCACACTTTTATTCTAGTGGCAGTCGAAAGACAGTGAGTTCCTGTTCTATGTGGTCAATGGGCTTCCTAACATCACGTTAAGAGAGTACAGTAACAGTACAACAATACACCTGTATCTCTCACCCTCTCCAGAGGGAAAACATTTCATTTCAGAGGGAGTGATGGAGCACAATCAAATTCTCCTTCTTTCCTCAAAGGTAAAAACAAAAAGAAGTTATAAATGATAGGTGATGGGGCTGTAGGGAGAGGGGATAGGAGAAGAAGATACGTTCAAAGAAAGAAATAGAAAAGAGAGAGCACAATTAGAAGATAGGAATAGGTGAATGAGCGAATAATCTTGTCTTTCCTGCTATTTGTGCTGATATTAACGATATATCTGTTAATTATTGTAACTAAGAGAAAATCTCTAAATGTTTACCTTCCATGGTTAAAAAGGCTGTCAATTCATCACACTAACAAAGCTCTCTGAACTGGGTAAATAAAACTCCCTCAATAGAAATGATGGGAAAAAGGGAGAGAGAGAAGATGCAGGAAGCAAAGCTATCATCGGAACCTAATCAGTCTCCCTCTCTGCAATCTGTCAAATAAAACTTTTTCTTTCCCTTTTTCTTTCCCTGAGCCTACCCTAAAAAAAGGCAGTATTATAATATTTGAAAAATACTTTTGGGAAAATATTTAAGACACACCTAAGCCTTTCCTCCACACAGAAGCCCTCCAGTCTCCATAACCTTCCTCCCTTCCCCTTGCCTTTGCATCCCCTCCCTTCCCTCCATCCTTCCATCCTCCCCCTGTTTCCTGTGGAGGTGTGAAGGAGCCTCATCCTCCCCATCCTCCAGCCAAACAGCCTCCTGATCAGCTCTGCAGGCTTCTGAGTGTCTCTGCAAGGGATTACTGGTGTTCAGACAGCTTCACAAAGTGAGCCCCGGACCGTCTGATCAGAGAATAGCACTACTATCACACCATCTTTCACCACACCTCCCTACACCTTGCCTAGCCACGCATCGCCCCTGAGGCCTGTGATTTCACACAGATTAGCACTCAAAGTCCCCTAAGCTCTCCCTCAGTACTCCCTGTATCGATGGCCATCATAAACGCAGACGCACACTTAAGGGTCTATCAGAGTCCAAAGCGTGTACGCACAGCAGTGTTCTAGAATATTGGATCATTGGATTTCATTATTTTTTGAATTCTCAGCGCAGCTCAAGATATTTCTCCAACTGTCAACACATTCAAATGAATAGAGGACACGTACGAGCCGCGTTTGTTGGGAAATTTGGGGAGGTGCGAGTTCGGGCTGTGCGTTCACTGCGGATGGTGGTCTCAGAGACGCATAGCTATGCCACAATGGGACGTCGGTCTATAGCGTCTCTGCATCTATCTCTCACACACACACACTCACTACACTTTAGACACACACTGACAAGATACGTTTTATACATTTAAAGACACACACACACACACACACACACACACACACACACACACACACACACACACACACACACACACACACACACACACACACACACACACACACAAATAGTTACTCTACCTCACAAAGACACAAACACCTACACACAGAAAGATAAATAATATAATATCTATTGTTTACAGGAAATTCACTTTACAAATATAGATGAGGTTGGGTGGAAAAAGGACTGGAAGGGAGAAATATATTGGGCAAAGAAACTTAAAAGGGGTGATTATATTAATTAACAACAATTTTGATCCGAAACTGTGCAAACAGATCCTCAAGGAAGATGGATCCTTTTAAATATGCTATTGAACCAAAAACATATCTGGCTAATTCATCTATATGGGCCAAATAATGACGATCCACACTTCTTCGAAAATATATATAATAATCTATTGAGCTCACAAGCAACGAATGAATCTATTATTATGGTGGGAGATTATAATACGGTTTTAAGTACCTCTATGGATCGTAAAAGAAATCACACTACAAACTATCCCCCTCATGCACTGGAGATCACAAATATCATGGATACATTAGAACTAGTGGCTATATGGAGGCTGAAAACCCTGACCTAGTGAGATATACATGGAGGAGGTTTAATCAAGCTTGCCGTCTTGACTACTTCCTGGTCTTATTCTTGCTGGCATCAAAATTTAAAAAAAAGTATTAATAGGAGACCGAATGCGATCGGACCACCATCTAATTGACCTCAATATAACTCTTACAGAATTTCCACATGGATGGGGATATTGTTAATTTAATCAAAGCCAACTGGATGGCTCTTAACTAAGGGGAAATTATTTCTATTTATTTCTGGACAACATACACTACAGGTCAAAAGTTTTAGAACAGCAACTCATTCAAGGGTTTTCTACATTGTAAAATAATAATGAAGACATAAAAACTATTAAATAACACATTTGGAATCATGTAGTAACCAAAAAAGTGTTAAACAATTATTTTTTTAAACTTGAATGAGTAGGTGCTCTAAAACCTTTGACCAGTAGTGTAACGGCTGTTGGAAGGAGAGGACCAAGGTGCAGCGTGGTACGTGTCCATATTTATTAAATGAATACTGAAATAACAAAAATAACAAAGAATAATGACCGAAACAGTTCTGGCTGGTGCAGACACACAACAGGAAACAACAACCCACAAAACACAGGTGGGATGAGGATACCTAAGTATGGTTCTCAATCAGAGACAACGATAGACAGCTGCCTCTGATTGAGAACCACACTCGGCCAAACACATAGAAATATAAAATATAGAACAAAAACATAGAATGCCCACCCCAACTCACGCCCTGACCAAACCAAAAATAGAGACATAACAAAGGAACTAAGGTCAGGGCGTGACAGGTAGTGTAGGTAAAGCAGATCCCTTTATTAAAAGAGACAATTTTAAATGTACTTTTAGAGACAATTCAATACAATACTCATCATTAAAACAAAAGCAGTATAGGTCAAAGGAGAATAGACTAATAAAGAAAATAGAGGAAATAACAGCGCAGGTAGATGGTCATGGAAACTGTACTATAGAGGAACAAAATAGGTAAGAGGAAAAACAAATAATTCAAGGAACTTGTTCAACAACGATCAACTGTAATTTATTACAAAATATTTTAAGCATATGTTTTCTTTTCAGTCTCCTCCATTTTCCCTGAATGATGTTAACTGTAAGGATTTCTTTCCTAATAATAATAATGTAAAAGAAAGACCTGCGTGAAGGCCAACTTACAGAGGAGGAACTTATTGAAGCAAATAAAATCTTTCAAGTCTGGAAAAACATTAGGGCTTGATGGTATACCAGCAGATGTATATCAGACCTTTTTGATGTACTCAAATATCCATTATTAGCATGTTCTAATTACTCCCATAAAAATGGTAGACTTTAAGGTACTCAACAAGAAGGTCTGATTTCATTACTACTGAAACAAGACCCAGGTGGTAAGTATAAAGATCCAGTCCATTTAAAAATAACTGTAGGCCACTTACACAAAATCCTGGCGAAATGCATAGCACAAAGGAAAAAAACGGTTTTACCAGATATTGTTCATCCTGATCAGACAGATTTTTTGAATGGACGATATATTGGAGATAATATATGACAATTACTTGAAACAATTGAACATTATGAAACATCAAAGATACCAGGCCTGGTCTTCATAGGAGATTTCAAAAAGGAATTTGATAAAGTACGACTAGAATTTATATATAAATGCCTGAATAACTTACATTTTTGGTGAACCTCTAATACAATGGGTTAAAGTTATGTACAGCAACCCCAGGTGTAAAATAATGGATACTTCTCAGAAAGTATTGAGCTTTAAAGAGGAGCAAAACAAGGTTGTCCATTGTCCCCATATCTATTTATTATGGTCATCAAAACGCTAGCTATTAAAATTAGATCCAACAAGAACATCAAGGGGTTAGAAACCCAGGGTTTAAAAACAAAAGTGTCAATGTATGCTAATGACTCAAGTTTTTTCTTAAGTCCGCAATCTGGATCTCTGCACAGTCTCAAAGAAGATCATGATCACTTGTCCAGCCACTTTGGACTAAAATCTAATTATGACAACTGTACCATATTACTTATTGGATCACGTTAAAAGACACAATGTTTACACTACCTTGTAGTTTACCAATAAAATGGGCGGATGGTGAAGTAGACATACTTGGTAGTCATATCTCAAAAAATATAAACAAACTTATTACAACCAATTTCAATACAAAGTTTGCAAAAATAGATAAGATTCTGCAACAATGGAGAGGTAAAAACATATCTATTTTTGGTCCTATCACCGTTCACTTGCTTACTAATGCGCTGTCTACTCCAGACGACTCATTTTTTAAATAATTTTCAATGTACCGATTCCATGACACATTCAATATGAACTGAAACAACTTAAATTATTATACAGAACTCTTGCCACCAACATAATGACATATATACTTCCCCAGTTATGTCACCCCCACTTCTAAAACCAAAGTTGCACCCCTGACTATATAAACTCAGCAAATAAAGAAACAGACCTTTTTCAGGACCCTGTCTTTCAACGATAATTCGTAAAAATCCAAATAACTTCACAGATCTTCATTGTAAAGGGTTTAAACACTGTTTCCCATGCTTGTTCAATGAACCATAAACAATTAATGAACATGCACCTGTGGAACATTAAGACACTAACAGCTTACAGACAGTAGGCAATTAAGGTCACAGTTATGAAAACTTAGGACACAAAAGAGGCCTTTCTACTGACTCTGAAAAACACCAAAAGAAAGATGCCCAGGGTCCCTGCTCATCTGCGTGAACGTGCCTTAGGCATGCTGCAAGAAGACATGAGGACTGCAGATGTGGCCAGGGCAATGAATTGCAATGTACTTACTGTGAGATGCCTAAGACAGCGCTACAGGGAGACAGGACGGACAGCTGATCGTCCTCGCAGTGGCAGACCACGTGTAACAACACCTGCACAGGATCGGTACATCCGAACATCACACCTGCGTGACAGGTACAGGATGGCAATAACAACTGTCCGAGTTACACCAGGAACGCACAATCCCTCCATCAGTGCTCAGGCTGTCCTCAACAGGCTGAGAGAGGCTGGACTGGGGGCTTGTAGGCCTGTTGTAAGGCAGGTCCTCAACAGACATCACCGGCAAACAATGTTGCCTGTGGGCACAAACCCACCGTCGCTGGACCAGACAGGACTGGCAAAAAGTGCTCTTCACTAATGAGTTGCAGTTTTGTCTCACCAGGGGTGCTGGTCGGATTTGCGTTTATCGTCGAAGGAATGAGCGTTACACCGAGGCCTGTACTCTGGAGCGGGAACGATTTGGAGGTGGAGGGTCCGTCATGGTCTGGGGCGGTGTGTGTCACAGCATCATCGGACTGAGCTTGTTGTCATTGCAGGCAATCTCAACGCTGTGCGTTACAGGGAAGACATCCTCCTCCCTCATGTGGTACCCTTCCTGCAGGCTCATCCTGACATGACCCTCCAGCATGACAATGCCACCAGTCATACTGCTCGTTCTGTGCGTGATTTCCTGCAAGACAGGAATGTCAGTGTTCTGCCATGGCCAGCGAAGAGCCCGGATCTCAATCCCATTGAGCACGTCTGGGACCTGTTGGATCGGAGAGTGAGAGCTAGGGCCAATCCCCCCAGAAATGTCCGGGAACATGCAGGTGCCTTGGTGGAAGAGTGGGGTAACATCTCACAGCAAGAACAGGCAAATATGGTGCAGTCCATGAGGAGGAGATGCACTGCAGTACTTAATGCAGCTGGTGGCCACACCAGATATTGACTGTTACTTCTGACTTTGACCCCCCCTTTGTTCAGGGACACATTATTCCATTTCTGTTAGTAGCATGTCTGTGGAACTTGTTCAGTTTATGTCTCAGTTGTTGAATCTTATGTTCATACAAACATTTACACATTGTCACGCCCTGACCTTAGAGATCCTTTTTATGTCTCTATTAAGGTTGTTTGTCTTTGTGTCTGTACCAGACAGGACTGTTTCGTTTCGTTTCATTCTCTTTGTCATTTTGTTTAGTGTTCTGTTTAAATAAATTAACATGAACACTTACCACCCTGCGCTTTGGTCCGATGATTCCTCATCTTCAGATGACGAACGTGTTCTATGTTTTCTATTTCTGTGTGTTTGGCCGGGTGTGGTTCTCAATCAGAGGCAGCTGTCTATCGTTGTCTCTGATTGAGAACCATACTTAGGTAGCCTTTTCCCACCTGTGTTGTGTGGGTAGTTGTTTTCTGTCTTTGTGTCTGTACCAGACAGGACTGTTTCGTTTCGTTTCATTCTCTTTGTTATTTTGTTTAGTGTTCTGTTTAAATAAATTAACATGAACACTTACCACGCTGCGCTTTGGTCTGATGATTCCTCATCTTCAGATGACGAACGTTACACACATGTTAAGTTTGCTGAAAATAAGCGCAGTTGACAGTGAGAGGACGTTTCTTTTTTTGCTGAGTTTATATATACACTACCATTAAAAAGTTTGGGGTCAATTAGAAATGTCCTTGTTTTTTAAAGAAAAGCACATTTTTGGTCCATTAAAATAACATCAAATTGATCAGAAATACAGTGTAGACATTGTTAATTATTTCTTATGGAATATCTACATAGGCGTACAGAGGCCCATTATCAGCAACCTTCACTCCTGTGTTCCAATGGCACATTGTGTTAGCTAATTCAAGTTTATCATTTTAAAAGGCTAAATGATAATTAGAAAACATTTCTGCAATTATGTTAGCACAGCTAAAAACTGTTGTTCTTATTAAAGAAGCAATAAAACTGGCCTTCTTTAGACTTGTTGAGTATCTGGAGCATCAGCGTTTGTGGGTTTGATTACAGGCTCAAAATGACCAGAAACAAAGATCTTTCTTCTGAAACTCGTCAGTCTATTCTTGTTCTGAGAAATTAAGGCTATTCCATGCGAGAAATTGCCAAGAAGCTGAAGATCTCGTACAACGCTGTGTACTGCTCCCTTCACAGACCAGCGCAAACTGACTCTAACCAGAATAGAAAGAGGAGTGGGAGGCCCCGGTGCACAACTGAGCAAGAGGACAAGTACATTAGAGTGTCTAGTTTGACAAACAGACACCTCACAAGTCCTCAACTGGCAGCTTCATTAAATAATACCCGCAAAACATCAGTCTCAACGTCAGCAGTAAAGAGGCGACTCCGGGATGCTGGCCTACTAGGCAGAGTTCCTCTGTCCATAGTCTGTGTTCTTTTGCCAATCTTTTATTTTTATTGGCCAGTCTGAGATATGGCTTTTTCTTTGCAACTCTGCAGCGATGGGACAAGACTGTAACTACCAATTGGGGAGAAAATAGGGTAAAAGTAAAATAAATCTAAATAAATCTAATAAACAAAAAAAATCACAACATTCACTTAAAATTAACCTTACAAATAGCAGTGTTGGGCAATTTGGAAAGCTATAGTCAATCAATCAATAATATAATAATACTCATTGGAAAGGTTTTCATCTTTAGCTCATAATCTGTGGATACTATGAGATTAGAAAAAAATTCATGTAAAACATCACAGCACAGTTGAAAAGTATATGGCACATGGACACCAAACGAGGGGGGTCTATGGAGATAGGTGGGATGGGCTGAGGGGTGAGATTAAAGAGCTTATGTTCTGTAATTTATTATTGTTATGTTATTGCTGTATATAAAAGTACTATGTATGTGAAATGTATTTGTAAAATGTATGTATATGTAGCAGAAAAGCTGTAAAAACAAAAAAGATATGTGTCCTCCCGAAGAGGGGGGGGGGGTGGTGGAAGGGTTAATAAAAAATAAAAGATGATAATAATTTTTTAAAACTCCTACACACTTAATTTCCAGACAATAACAACACCAGTTCTAGAACACTTATTAAAGTCTGATATTACAGAAAGGGAAAATAGATCCAGCTTGCTGTTACTTTATGGATGTGTCCCAAATGGCACCCTATTCTGTTTAGTGCACTACTTTTTACCAGAGCCTATAGGGCTCTTTTCAAAAGTAGTGCACTATATAGGGAATAGGGTGCCATTTAGGCAACTATTCGTACAGCTTAACGTCCAAAAGGAAAATAACAATTACATCAGCTATTAGGCAGCTCACGGACTCTCCTCTCTAATCAGCTAATTTATGACCCATACTGTGTGTGTGTGTGTGTGTGTGTGCATGTGTGTATGTGTGTGTTTGTGTGTGTGTGTGTGTGTGTGTGTGTGTGTGTGTGTGTGTGTGTGTGTGTGTGTGTGTGTGTGTGTGTGTGTGTGTGTGTGTGTGTGTGTGTGTGTGTGTGTGTGTGTGTGTGTGTACATGTGTGGCATTATTCCTCTTAAACATTCACTCCACTATTTTAAAACAGTAATAACTGTTCAGCCGTTGGTCTATTAAGTGTTGGGAATCCTTCAGGCTGGTAGCATAATGGCATAACACAGACTTGTAATTCAATTACACACAGAGAGAGACAGGGCGGGGCAGCCTGCCTGCCTGGCAGGGAGGATAACTACATCATTGTTAACCATCTTGATTTTATCCGAATTATTGAAAATGACAAGTGAACTTAACATGAACCAGAGAATCGGGGTGGAATACTAGTATTGGCATTTCTAAATCTAGGCAGGCTGGTGCCAGAAAATCAATACATTTCAGGCAGTCGTGCGCTTGCATGCACACATGCTGTACACACACATACACACAAATGCATGCATGGAATTGAAGGTAACGGCATCGACAATCGACAGAACGCAAACAGAATACTAACCACATCAGGAAGGAGGGAGGGGACGAAAAAAAGGAGGGTGGGAAAAAAAGTGAGAGAAAGAAAAACTCAGGCTCCCTCTTCTCCTCCTTTCAGTACAAACTTAGACTACTACTTAGACTACGCAGCTGTCAATCGTTGTCCCTGATTGAGAATCATACTAAGGCAGCCGGGGTTTCACGTGTGTTTTGTGGGTGTTTGTTTCCGTGTTAGTGTTTTCACCACACGGTACTGTATAGGTTTCTGCACTTCGTTTATTTGTTTTGTATTTCAGTGTTCAGGGTTCGTTATAATAAATCATCATGAGAACTAACCACTCCGCATATTGGTCCGATCCTTCTCGCCTCTCCTCGTCCGAGGAGGAGGAAGAATATGACAGCCGTTACAGAAACACCCACCACCAAAGGACCAAGCGGAGTGGAAAAGGACAGCAGCAGCAGCAGCGCAAAAAGGAGAATTGGACATGGGAGGACGTTTTGGACGGCAAGGGTTGCTACACATGGGAGGAGATCCTGGCTGGAAAGGATCGCCTCCCATGGGAACAGCTGGAGGCAGCTCGGAGAGCAGAGGCAACCGGAGAGAGGAACCGGCGGTATGAAGGTACGCGGCTAGCACGGAAGCCAAAAATTTCGTGGGGGGGGGCACACGCGGAGTGTGGCAAAGCCGGGTAGGATACCTGAGCCAACTCCCCGTGCTTACCGTGGAGTGAGAGGGCGTCGTACTGGTCAGACACCGTGTTATGCGGTGAAGCGCATGGTGTCCCCAGTACGCGTGCTTAGCCCAGTGCGGGCTATTCCACCTCACCGCACTGGTAGGGCTAGGTTGGGCATCGAGCCGGGTGTCATGAAGCCGGCCCAACGCATCTGGCCTCCAGTGCGTCTCCTCGGGCCGGCGTACATGGCACCAGCCTTACAAAGGGTGTCCCCGGTTCGCCAGCATAGCCCAGTGCGGGCTATTCCACCTCGCCGCACTGGCAGGGCTACGGGGACCATTCAACCTGGTATGGTTGGGCGGGCTTGGTGCTCAAGAGCGAGTGTCCTCCTTCACGGTCCGGTAATTCCGGTGCCACCTCCACGTACCAGTCCTCCGGTGGCAGCCCCCCGTACCAGGCTGTCTCTCCGGGTTCTCTCTCCAGTTGCTCTCATCTGCCCAGCGCTGTCTGAGCTGCCTGCCTGCCCAGCGCTGTCTGAGCTGCCTGCCTGCCCAGCGCTGTCTGAGCTGTCTGCCTGCCCAGCGCTGTCTGAGCTGCCCGTCTGTCCCGAGCCGTCAGAGCTGCCCGTCTGTCCCGAGCCGTCAGAGCTGCCCGTCTGTCCCGAGCCGTCAGAGCTACCCGTCTGTCCCGAGCCGTCAGAGCTGCCCGTCTGTCCCGAGCCGTCAGAGCTGCCCGTCTGTCCCGAGCCGTCAGAGCTGCCCGTCTGTCCCGAGCCGTCAGAGCTGCCCGTCTGTCCCGAGCCGTGAGAGCTGTCCGTCTGTCCCGAGCCGTCAGAGCTGCCCGTCTGTCCCAAGCCGCTAGAGCCGTCCGCCAGACAGGAGCAGTCAGTGCCGTCCGTCAGACAGGAGCAGCTAGTGCCGTCCGCCAGACAGGAGCAGTCAGTGCCGTCCGCCAGACAGGAGCAGCCAGTGCCGTCCGCCAGCCAGGAGCAGCCAGTGCCGTCCGCCAGCCAGGAGCAGCCAGTGCCGTCAGCCAGCCAGGATCCGCCAGAGCCAGCCAGCCAGGATCCGCCAGAGCCAGCCAGCCAGGATCCGCCAGAGCTGACCAGCCATGAGCAGCAAGAGCCGTCAGCCAGCCATGAGCAGCCAGAGCCGTCAGCCAGCCATGAGCAGCCAGAGCCGTCCAGCCATGAGCAGCCAGAGCCGTCCAGCCAGGATCCGCCAGAGCCGTCCAGCCAGGATCCGCCAGAGCCGTCCAGCCAGGATCCGCCAGAGCCAGCCAGCCAGGATCCGCCAGAGCCAGCCAGCCAGGATCCGCCAGGGCCAGCCAGCCAGGATCCGCCAGGGCCAGCCAGCCAGGATCCGCCAGGGCCGCCAGCCAGCCAGGATCCGCCAGGGCCGCCAGCCAGCCAGGATCCGCCAGGGCCGCCAGCCAGCCAGGATCCGCCAGAGCCAGCCAGCCAGGATCCGCCCGAGCCAGCCAGCCAGGATCCGCCAGAGCCAGCCAGCCAGGATCCGCCAGCCAGCCAGGAGCTGACAGAACCATCTGTCAGTCCGGTGCTGCCCCTCAGTCCGGTGCTGCCCCTCAGTCCGGTGCTGCCCCTCAGTCCGGGGCTGCCCCTCAGTCCGGAGCTGCCCCTCAGTCCGGAGCTGCCCCTTAGTCCGGTGCTGCCCTTTAATCCAATGGGGTTTATATGGAGGGTGGTCATTGGGAGGAGGCCACAGAAGCGGGGATTGACTATGGTGGGGTGGGGACCACGACCAGCGCCAGAGCCGCCACCGTGGACAGACGCCCACCCAGACCCTCCCCTAGAGTTTATGGTGGTGCGCCCGGAGTTCGCACCTTAAGGGGGGGGGTTCTGTCACGTTCCTGACCTGTTTTCCTTTGTCTTGTATTTATTTAGTTGGTCAGGGCGTGAGTTGGGTGGGTTTGTCTATGTGTGATTTTCTATGTTGGGATTTTGTGTTCGGCCTGGTATGATTCTCAATCAGAGGCAGCTGTCAATCGTTGTCCCTGATTGAGAATCATACTAAGGCAGCCGGGGTTTCACGTGTGTTTTGTGGGTGTTTGTTTCCGTGTCAGTGTTTTCACCACACGGTACTGTATAGGTTTCTGCACTTCGTTTATTTGTTTTGTATTTCAGTGTTCAGGGTTCGTTATAATAAATCATCATGAGCACTAACCACTCCGCATATTGGTCCGATCCTTCTCGCCTCTCCTCGTCCGAGGAGGAGGAAGAATATGACAGCCGTTACAGTTGTAAAAAAATTTGGGTGGATCAGCTTTAATATTGCGGATAGATTGTACAGTCATGGCCAAAAGTTTTGAGAATGACACAAATATTATTTTTCACAAAGCTTGCTGCTTCAGTGTCTTTAGATATTTTTGTCAGATGTTACTATGGAATAATTACAAGCATTTCATAAGTGTCAAAGGCTTTTATTGACAATTACATGAAGTTGATGCAAAGAGTCAATATTTGCAGTGTTGACCCTTCTTTTTCAAGACCTCTGCAATCCGCCCTGGCATGCTGTCAATTAACTTCTAGGCCACATCCTGACTGATGGTAATCCATTCTTGCATAATCAATGCTTGGAGTTTGTCAGAATGTGTGGGTTTTTGTTTGTCCACCCACCTCTTGAGGATTGACCACAAGTTCTCAATGGGATTAAGGTCTGGGGAGTTTCCTGGCCATGGACCCAAAATATCGATGTTTTGTTCCCCGGGCCACTTAGTTATCACTTTTGCCTGATGGCAAGGTGCTCCATCATGCTGGAAAAGGCATTGTTCGTCACCAAACTGTTCCTGGATGGTTGGGAGAAGTTGCTCTCTTAGAATGTGTTGGTACCAATTCTTTATTCATGGCTATGTTCTTAGGCAAAATTGTGAGTGAGCCCACTCCCTTGGCTAAGAAGCAACCCCACACATGAATGGTCTCAGGATGCTTTACTGTTGGCATGACACAGGACTGATGGTAGCGCTCACCTTGTCTTCTCCGGACAAGCTTTTATCTGGATGCCCCAAACAATCGGAAAGGGGATTCATCAGAGAAAATGACTTTACACCAGTCCTCAGCAGTCCAATCCCTGTACCTTTTGCAGAATATCAGTCTGTCCCTGATGTTTTTCCTGGAGAGAAGTGGCTTCTTCGCTGCCCTTCTTGACACCAGGCCACCCTCCAAAGTCTTTGCCTCACTGTGCGTGCAGATCCACACACCTGCCTGCTGCCATTCCTGAGCAAGCTCTGTACTGTGGTGCCCCGATCCCGCAGCTGAATCAACTTTAGGAGACGGTCCTGGCACTTGTTGGACTTTCTTGGGCGCCCTGAACCCTACTTCACAACAATTGAACCGCTCTCCTTGAAGTTCTTGATTATCCGATAAATGGATGATTTAGGTGCAATCTTACTTGCAGCAATATCCTTGCCTGTGAAGCCCTTTTTGTGCAAAGCAATGATGATGGCACATGTTTCCTTGCAGGCAGCCATGGTTGACAGAGGAAGAACAATGATTCCAAGCACCACCCTCCTTTTGAAGCTTCCAGTCTGTTATTCGAACTCAATCAGCATGACAGAATGATCTCCAGCCTTGTCCTCGTCAACACTCACACCTGTGTTAACGAGAGAATCACTGACATGACGTCAGCTGGTCCTTTTGTGGTAGGGCTGAAATGCAGTGGAAATGTTTTTGGGGGATTCAGTTCATTTGCATGGCAAAGAGGGACTTTGCAATTAATTGCAAATTCATGTGATCACTCTTCATAACATTCTGGAGTATATGCAAATTGCCATCATACAAACTGAGGCAGCAGACTCTGTGAAAATTAATATTTGTGTCATTCTCAAAACGTTTGGCCACGACTGTAGCTTCCATCAATGTAATTGTCCACATCATTTCCAATCCCCCACATATTTTTGGGGTAAATATATATATTTATATAAATATATACACATACACATACCCACATATATATAAACATGCATACATATACACATATATGCATACAAAAACACACACTTATACACATACATGTACACAGTGGAAGTCGGAAGTTTACATACACCTTAGCCAAATACATTTAAAATCAGTTCTTCACAATTCCTGACATTTAATCCTAGTAAAAATTCCCTGTTTTAGTTCAGTTAGGATCACCACTTTATTTTAAGAATGTGAACTGTCAGAAAAATAGCACAGAGAATGATTTATTTCAGCTTGTATTTCTTTCATCACATTCCCAGTGGGTCAGAAGTTTACATGTGATGAAAGAAATACAAGCTGAAATAAATCACTCTCTGCTATTTTTCTGACATTTCACATTCTTAAAATAAAGTGGTGTTCCTAACTGACTTAAAACAGGGAATTTTTACTAGGATTAAATGTCAGGAATTGTGAAAAACTGAGTTTAAATGTATTTGGCTAAGGTGTATGTAAACTTTGGACTTCAACTGTGTATATATATAATATACACAGTATAATATATATAATATATATATATATATATATACATACATACATACAAATATATATCTTTTAAAATATATTGTCCTTTATTATTCTCGGCAAACCCTTCCCCCCCTCCCCTAATTGGAGTGAACTAATAAACAATAACACTTAGGCTTCTACTTCTAGCTTATACATACTATATACATTTTACAGACACAATCTATTTTACAATAGTTATATTTTGTTTGTTTTAAGTCCTGGCCTTCCTCTATTTCTGATGTCCATCCAGTTTGATTTCTATTTGCCATATATTTATAACTGTGCTATTTCACAAAAGTTCTGAATCTATATACATTTTACAGACCCAGGATATTTTACATTTGTTATCTTGTTGTTATTAGTCCCACCTTTCAGCTCCATTCAACCGCTCCCATCTATCTCTTAACACCATCCATATTGGATTTCTATTTGCCATATATAACTGTGCTGTGATGCTTCACAAAAGTTCTGAACCTTTCTATTCTCATAGCTTCTGCAGATTGTAAATTAAAGATACAATTTATTGCTAAAATAATTATTATATTATTGATCGATTGACTATGACTTTTCAAATCACCCAGTATTGCTATCTGCAGCGTTAGCTCCAGGTCCATTATTGGACCATTATTGGACCAAAAACGAGCTACATATGGACAGTACCAAAATAAATGATCTAATGACTCTGCCTTCTCACAGCAAAATCTGTAGAGCTGGGAAGGTTGTATCCCCCATATATATAACATTCTATTGGTTGCAAGAATTTTGTATAATAATTCAAATTGAAAAATTCTAAGTTTTGATTCCGGTGTCGTTTTGCATGTCAATTCATAAACCATGTACCATGGAATGGGTACATCAAAAATCTCTTCCCAACTATTTTGCAATCTATATGGCACAGATGTCAATTTTTTGTGTCCTTAAATGAAACTGGTATATATTTTTATTTATCACAATTTTCTTTAACCAATTTTGGTCTTTTAATGTAGGGCTGACAGACAAGTTATTTACTTTTCCCCCTTCCACTTGCTTCCTCCATTTGTGCGGTAATGCTGCAATTAGTTGGTTGTAATTTTGGGTAGAGCAGACCACCATTTCCATACATTTGTGTTAGCTGCATGTGTGACATAACTCCACCAGTCTGATTTATGATATCATTTACAAAGATGATACCTTCTTTTTTTTTGCGAAAAATACAACTTTCTATGGCTTATAACGAAAATCGTTATCCAAAATATCGTTATCCAAAATAACTATATTTTGGAGATTATTTTGTTTTCAAATAACCAAAAGTGAGCAGTTGTAATCTGAATAAAGCGAAAAAGGCCATTCTTGAACATGGGGTGAGACATTCTTACTAATTTGCTAGAGAACCAGTTCGGATTTAAGTATAACTTTTGTATGACTGATGCCTTTAGTGAGAGGTCTAATGCTTTAATATTGAATAATTGCTGCCCTCCAAATTCATGTTCAGTAGATAAATAGGCCCTTTCAATTTTGTCTGGCTTGCCATTCCAATTCAAATTGAATACTTTTTGCTCATATAATTTTAAAAACAGGTCGCTAGGTTTAGGCAAAACCATAATCAAATCGGTATTCAGGGGGATTTTTCCACAAATAGACAGGTATTTTCCTTTCCATGGTAGCAAGATCATATATATTTTTGCTAACTTTCTATAAAAATATATTAGAGTGAGATCATTTCTTTCTTTCTGGATATGTATACTGAGTATGTCTACATCGCCGAAAGACCATTTTATTGGTACACTACACAGTAATGTAAAAGTTGTATTTTTTAGTGATCCAATACGTAATATAGTATATTTATCATCATTTGATTTTAATCCAGAGAGGTTAGAAAAAGTATCTAGATTCTCTATGAGGCTGTAGAGGGATTATAATTATGGATTTAAAAGAAAACATGAATCATCATCTTACAATGACACCTTTGTTTTTAAGCCCTGGATTTCTAACCCCTTGATATTGTTGTTGGATTTGATTTTAACAGCTAAAACTTCGATGGCAAAAATATAAAGATATGCCGATGCCGATAGCGAACAACCTTGTTTTACTCCTCTTGACAGTTTAAGACTTTCTGAGATTTGGGGCGGCAGCATAGCCTAGTAGTTAGAGCATTGGACTAGTAACCAAAAGGTTGCAAGGTTGCAAGTTCAAATCCCAGAACTGACAAGGTACAAATCAGTTAACCCACTGTTCCTAGGCTGTCATTGAAAATAAGAATTTGTTCTTAACTGACTTGCCTAAATGTAGTCATTATTTCCTATTTTACACCTACACCACCCATTTTATAAGAGATTCTCCAAAATTGAAAATTCCAGGCATTTATATACAGTGGCAAGAAAAAGTATGTGAACCCTTTGGCAATACCTGGATTTCTGCATAAAATGGTCATATAATTTGATCTGATCTTCATCTAGGTCGGAACAATAGACAAACACAGTCTGCTTAAACAAATAACACACAAACAATTATATGTTTTCATGTCTTTATTGAAAACACTGTGTAAACATTCACAGTGCACGGTGGGAAAAGTATGTGAACCCTTGGACTTAATAACTGGTTGACCCTCCTTTGGCAGCAATAACCTCAACCAAACATTTTCTGTAGTTGCGGATCAGACACGCACAACAGACAGGAGGAATTTTGGACCATTCCTCTTTACAAAACTGTTTCAGTTCAGCAATATTCTTGGGATGTCTGGTGTGAACTGCTCTCTTGAGGTCAGGTATTTTCTTCTGTTGAAGCCATTCTGTTGTTAATTTACTTCTGTGTTTTGGGTCATTGTCCTGTTGCATCACCCAACTTCTGTTGAGCTTCAATTGGCGGACAGATAGCCTAACATTCTCCTGCAAAATGTCTTGATAAACGTGCAAATTCATTTCTCCGTCGATGATAGCAAGCTGTCCAGGTCCTGAGGCAGCAAAGCAGCCGCAAACCTTGATGCTCCCTCCACCATACTTTACAGTTGGGATGAGGTTTTGATGTTTTTGTACTGTGCCTTTTTTTATAAACACATAGTGTTGTGTGTTCCTTCCAAACAGCTCAACTGTAGATTCATCTGTCCACATAATATTTTGCCAGTAGGCTGTGGAACATCCAGGTGAACTTTTGAAAACTTAAAATGTGCAGCAATGGGTTTTTTTGGACAGCAGTGGCTTCTTCCGTGGTGTCCTTCCATGAACACCATTCTTGTTTAGTGTTTTACGTATCATATACTCGTCAACAGAGATGTTAGCATGTTCCAGAGATTTATGTAAGTCTTTAGCTGACACTAGGATTCTTCTTAACCTCATTGAGCATTCTGCGCTGTGCTCTCGCAGTCATCTTTGCAGGACGGCCAGTCCTAGGGAGAGTAGCAACAGTGCTGAACTTTCTCCATTTATAGACAATTTGTCTTACTGTAAACTGATGAACATCAAGGCTTTTAGAGATACTTTTGTAACCATTTCCAGCTTTATGCAAATCAACTAATCTTAATCTGAGGTATTTTGAGATCTCTTTTGTTCGAGGCACGGTTCACATCAGGCAATGCTTCTTGTGAATAGCAAAACTCAAATTTTGTGAATGTTTTTTATAGGGCAATACCAACATTGGACTCCAGGTTAGCTGACTCCAGACTCCAATTAGCTTTTGGAGAAGTCATTAGCCTAGGGATTCACATACTTTTTCCAACCTACACTGTTTAAATTATGTATTCAATATAGACAAGAAAAATACATTAAACTTGTGTGTTATTAGTTTAAGCACACTATTTTTGTGACTTAGATGAAGATCAGATCAAATTTGATGACCAATTTATGCAGAAATACAGGTAATTCCAAAGGGTTCACATACTTTTTCTTTGCAACATCGAGAGCATCCTGACTGGTTCCATCATCGCCTGGTATGGCAACTGCTCAGCCTCCGACCGCAAGGCACTACAGAAGGTAATGCGTATGGCCCAGTACATCACTGGGGCCAAGCTTCCTGCCATCCAGGACCTCCATACCAGGCGGTGTCAAAGGAAGACCCTAAAAATTGTCAAAGATCCCAGCCACCCTAGTCATAGACTGTTATCTCTGCTAACACACGGCAAGCGGTACCGGAGCGCCAAGTCTAGGTCCAAAAGGCTTCTTAACAGCTTCTACCCCCAAGCCATAAGACTCCTGAACAGCTAACCAAATGCCTACCTGTACTATTTGCATTTTTTTTTTTTTCATTTATTGTTTACCTCAGTGTATTTAGTAAATACTTTAACACTTATTTTTTCTTAAAACTGCATTGTTGTTTAAGGGGTTGTAAGTAAGCATTTCACTGTAAGGCCTGTTGTATTTGTCGCATGTGACACATTTATTTGATCTGTTCTCCTTTTCACCTTATTGCCAACGGTCTCCACTCCAGTCCCACTCCAGTCCCACAGGCTTGTTGAGCAAAGAGCATGCTGCATGCACAGCTACACAGGCATCTAATTGATGAGCTGAGGAGAAGAGGAGAGAATCTCACTCCTTCTCAATCTCACTCTCCTTCTCAATCTCAATCTCACTCCTTCTCTTTCGCTCTCTCCCCTTCCCCTTCCAGTCTCTCACTTTGTATTCCCCAACCCCTCCCCCCACTTTGCTAATCTTTTTTTCATTTCTCTCTCTCCCTCTCTTCCATCCCCCACCTTGTTTTTACTCAGCATCTACCCAAACATATCAATTTATGCTGCCCTATCTCTCTGTAATTTCCTATAACAACAAAACTTTGGGGGTGAAAAGCACAGCACTCTCAGCTCGTTCTATGACTGTTGCAGGTTACACCAATGACCCAGTAAATGGGTTGTTAGAGCTTTCTCACTGCCGAGCAGGTGTAGGGCACTGGGTCAGCTCTTTGTCAGAGAGCGAGGGAGGGAGAGAGAGAGGCGGGAGAGAGAGAGGTGCAGACAGAGAGATAGAGAGGGATGGGTAGGCAGAAAGAGAGAGAGAGCGAGAGAGAGAAAGAACAAGAGAGGGGAAGAACAAGAAAGGTGCAGAGAGAGAGAGGGAGGGAGGGAGAGAGGAGGGAAGAGAGAGAGGGGAATGTAGAGAGAGAGGAGAGACCGGGGAAGAGAAAAAGAGAGAGAGAAAAATAGAAACAAAAAGAGAGAGAGATCTAGCTTTGCTATACTGTATGCGAGTTTATTTTCAGTCGCCAGAATGAGGAATTGTATTCTGAATATCATATTGACCTGCAAATTGTATACTGAAAATATTAAGGAATCGAGATACAAAGACACAGACATTTCAATCAATAGAACATGTGTTGTGATATTTGCTTATACTGCATTCACAGTGTTCTGTTCATCATTCATGGAGGTTTGCTTGTTTAGTGCCATTTACAACAAATTAGTTAAAGGTTGGATTGATTAATCAATGTTTCTGTTGCTGACTCCAAACCATCAATATGTTACCAAGCTGTTTGTCATTCTGCCGTCTGTCTTTTATTTAAGTTATTGTCCAACGCTATTTCATCCATCTAGTCAGTCTGGTTTTAGAACCCATCATCGCACTGAGACTGCACTTGTGAAGGTGGTAAATGACCTTTTAATGGCGTCAGACCGAGGCTCTGCATCTGTCCTCGTGCTCCTAGACCTTAGTGCTGCCTTTGATACCATCGATCACCACATTCTTTTGGAGAGATTGGAAACGCAAATTGGTCTACACGGACAAGTTCTGGCCTGGTTTAGATCTTATCTGTCGAAAAGATATCAGTTTGTCTCTGTGAATGGTTTGTCCTCTGACAAATCAACTGTACATTTCGGTGTTCCTCAAGGTTTCCGTTTTAGGACCACTACTGTTTTCACTATATATTTTACCTCTTGGGGATGTCATTCGAAAACATAAATGTTAACTTTCACTGCTATGCGGATGACACACAGCTGTACATTTCAATGAAACATGGTGAAGCCCCAAAATTGCCCTCGCGAGAAGCCTGTGTTTCAGACATAAGGAAGTGGATGGCTGCAAACGTTCTACTTTTAAACTCGGACAAAACAGAGATGCTTGTTCTAGGTCCCAAGAAACAAAGAGATCTTCTGTTGAATCTGACAATTAATCTTGATGGTTGTAAAGTCATCTCAAATAAAACTGTGAAGAACAATATCAAGACTGTTTCAAGGACAGCTGATGATGATGCATGATGCAGAAAAATTTATCCATGCTTTTGTTACTTCTAGGTTAGACTACTGCAATGCTCTACTTTCCGGCTACCCGGATAAAGCACTAAATAAACTTCAGTTAGTGCTAAATACGGCTGCTAGAATCCTGACTAGAACCAAAAAATTTGATCATATTACTCCAGTGCTAGCCTCCCTACACTGGCTTCCTGTTAAGGCAAGGGCTGATTTCAAGGTTTTACTGCTAACCTACAAAGCATTACATGGGCTTGCTCCTACCTATCTTTCCGATTTGGTCCTGCCGTACATACCTACACGTATGCTACGGTCACAAGACGCAGGCCTCCTAATTGTCCCTAGAATTTTGCTTGCTGTCCTTGCTGTCCTCACCCTTGCTGTCTCTGCCTGGCCGGTTCCCCTCTCTCCACTGGGATTTTCTGCCTCTAACCCTATTACAGGGGCTGAGTCACTGGCTTACTGGTGCTCTTTCATGCAGTCCCTAGGAGGGGTGCATCACTTGAGTGGGTTGAGTCACTGACGTGATCTTCCTGTCTGGGTTGGCGCCCCCCCTTGGGTTGTGCCGTGGCGGAGATCTTTGTGGGCTATACTCGGCCTTGTCTCAGGATGGTAAGTTGGTGGTTGAAGATATCCCTCTAGTGGTGTGGGGGCTGTGCTTTGGCAAAGTGGGTGGGGTAATATCCTTCCTGTTTGGCCCTGTCCGGGGGTATCATCGGATGGGGCCACAGTGTCTCCTGACCCCTCCTGTCTCAGCCTCCAGTATTTATGCTGCAGTAGTTTATGTGTCGGGGGGCTAGGGTCAGTTTGTTATATCTGGAGTACTTCTCCTGTCTTATCCGGTGTCCTGTGTGAATTTAAGTATGCTCTCTCTAATTCTCTCTTTCTTTCTTTCTTTCTCTCTCTCTGAGGACCTGGGCCCTAGGACCATGCCTCAGGACTACCTGGCATGATGACTTCTTGCTGTCCCCAGTCCACCTGGCCGTGCTGCTGCTCCAGTTTCAACTGTTCTGCCTGCGGCTATGGAACCCTGACCTGTTCACCGGACGTGCTACCTGTCCCAAACCTGCTGTTTTCAACTCTCTAGAGACAGCAGGAGCGGTAGAGATACTCTTAATGATCGGCTATGAAAAGCCAACTGACATTTACTCCTGAGGTGCTGACTTGCTGCACCCTCGACAACTACTGTGATTATTATTATTTGACCATGCTGTTCATTTATGAACATTTGAACATCTTGGCCATGTTCTGTTATAATCTCCATCCGGCACAGCCAGAAGAGGACTGGCCACCCCTCATAGCCTGGTTCCTCTCTAGGTTTCTTCCTAGGTTTTGGCCTTTCTAGGGAGTTTTTCCTAGCCACCGTGCTTCTACACCTGCATTGCTTGCTGTTTGGGGTTTTAGGCTGGGTTTCTGTACAGCACTTTGAGATATCAGCTGATGTAAGAAGGGCTATATAAATACATTTGATTTGATTTGATTGTTGCATCAATCCTTCTGTCTGTACTGCTGCACACACACACAGACACACAAACAGTCTTTTGTTCGTCCCGCTCCATCAACACAGATCCAGTCAGTTGGACTCCAACCAAGACTAACTCACTCAATTACAAGGGTCTGTTCATCCTATGTGCATGCTGGTGGAAATCAGCCACCGTGTTTGCGTGTGTGTGTGTGCGTGCCAGCAAAAGGAATGCCCAATGTTAAGAAAAGAGCCTCTATATATGTTCCCACAGCAGCCATGATAACCCTGATCCGTTCTCCTTTTCACCTTATTGCCAACGGTCTCCACTCCAGTCCCACAGGCTTGTTGAGCAAAGAGCACACTGTATGCACAACTACACAGGCATCTAATTGATGAGCTGAACTCGCAGTGTGGCCAGAGGCTAAATATAGCTGAATGTTGTTGGTGTGTGTATGTGTGTGTGTGTGTGCTCCACCATGACCAATCACAAGAGAGACAGCGGGGCTTAGACAGTCTTTGGGAACTAGCTATTTGGAACACACACTGGCCCTATGACCACTGTATGACAGATGCACTGGAAAGAAAGAATGTGTGTGTGTATGATTGTGTGTGCGTGTGTGTGTGTGCGTGCATAAATGTTGATGAGTCTATTTTCAAGTGTGTGTTTGCACGTTGGTAAAATGGACATTGCGTTTTTCTCTGGGTATCTAGGACTATTCACTGTACATTAAAACAGAGTGGATCCCTCTCCTTTTCTCTGAATGAGAGAAAACATCTCCCCTACTTATCTCTAAGAGCAGAACTACAGAGGTGCTACACACACACACACACACACAATAGCTCCATACACAGAAAAAAGCATTAAAACCTATTTTGTGAGGAGCTTAGGAATACCACTTATATACCCATTTCCAAGATCAAATGCATAAAAATAGAGTGTGAAGGAGGCACTTATTCAACAGGAGGCTCTTCAACAGAAGCTTTTGCTCAGTACATAACAGCACCCACACTGTATATACAGTGCCTTCGGAAAGTATTCAGACCCCTTGACATTTTCCACATTTTGTTATGTTACAGCCTTATTCTAAAATTGATTAAATAAATAAAAATCCTCAGCAATCTACAGACTATACCCCATAATGAAAAAAATTATCTACTAATAATATTAATAATGACAAAGCGAAAACAGGTTTTTAGAAATTGTTGCAAATGCATTAAAAATAAAAACAGAAATGCACATAAGTATTCAGACCCTTTGCTATGAGACTCAAAATTGAGCTCAAGAACATCTTGTTTCAATTGATCATCCTAGATATGTTCTTATAACTTGATTGGAGTCCACCTGTGGTAAATTCAATTGATTGGACATGATTTGGAAAAGCACTCACGTCTATATAAGGTCTCACAGTTGACAGTGCATGTCAGAGCAAAAACCAAGCCATGAGATCGAAGGAATTGTCCATAGAGCTCCAAGACAGGATTGTGTTGAGGCACAGATCTGGGGAAGGGTACCAAAAAATGTCTGTAGCATTGAAGGTCCCCAAGAACATTGACCTCCATCATTCTTAAATGGAAGACGTTTGGAACCACCAAGACTCTTCCTAGAGCTGGCTGAGCAATCGAGGAGAAGGGCCTTGGTTAGGGAGGTGACCAAGAACACAATGGTCACTCTGACAGAGCTCCAGAATTCCTCTGTGGAGATTGGAGAACCTTCCAGAAGGACAACCATCTCTGCAGCACTCCACCAGTCAGGCCTTTATGGTAGAGTGGCCAGACGAAAGCCACTCCTCAGCAAAAGGCGCATGACAGCCCGCTCTGAGTTTGTCAAAAGGCACCCAAAGGATCTCAGACCATGAGAAACAAGATTCTCTGGTCTGATGAAACCAAGATTGAACTATTTGGCCTGAATGCCAAGTGTCACATCTGGAGGATGTGAAGCATGGTGGTGGCAACATCATGCTGTGGGGATATTTTTCAGCAT
Source organism: Salvelinus namaycush (assembly GCF_016432855.1). Taxonomy (NCBI): domain Eukaryota; kingdom Metazoa; phylum Chordata; class Actinopteri; order Salmoniformes; family Salmonidae; genus Salvelinus; species Salvelinus namaycush. The sequence continues at coordinate 17,305,759 of NC_052338.1, read as the reverse complement.
CAGGGACTGGGAAGACTAGTCAGGATCGAGGCAAAGATGAAGAGAGCAAAGTACAGAGAGATCCTTAAGGAAAACCTGCTTCAGAGCACTCAGGACCTCAGACTGGGGAGAAGGTCCACCTTCCAACAAGACAACAACCCTAAGCACACAGCCAAGACAATGCAGGAGTGGCTTCGGGACAAGTCTCTGAATGTCCTTGAGTGGCCAGGCCAGAGCCCAGACTTGAACCCGATCTAACATCTCTGGAGAGACCTGAAAATAGCTGTGCAGCATCGCTTCCCATCCAACCTGACAGAGCTTGATAGGATCTGAAGAAAAGAATGGGAGGAACTTCCCAAATACAGGTATGCCAAGCTTGTAGCTTCATACTCAAGAAGACTCGAGGCTGTAATCGCTGCCAAAGGTGCTTCAACAAAGTACTGAGTAAAGGGTCTGAATACCTATGTAAATGTGACATTTCAAGTTTTTTTAAATATATAAATCAGCAACAACAAACAGTTGTTTAAACATTTAAACAGTTTTTGCTTTGTCATTATGGGCTATTGTGCGTAGAGATTGATGAGGGAAAAAAACGATTTAATCAATTTTAGAATAAGGCTGTAACCTAACAAAATGTGGAAAACGTCAAGGGGTCTGAATACTTTCCGAAGGCACTGTACAGTACCATAACAACAGGGTTCTATTTGTGGTGCTTCAGAGGCTTATAGCTGTATTCATCAAGTAAAACCTCACATAAAGCAAGATGTTCCTTTACAGTAATGATCAAACTCTATTTGAACCATATAAAAAAATTAACACCAAGTAGAAAAACCAGTATGACCTACTAATACAGAGCTACCAAAATGCAGATTTATGTCTCTAAAATGACATCATTTTAATTTAATGTTTATTTATTCAAGGCCACTGTCACCACTTGCCAAATTCATCCTAAAACACACCAACACAATGATATCAACCCATCAACTGTAAGCAAGCGCTGTCCTGTATTTGACTTTGCTTCCTCATAATTCTTCACAGTCTCTTTTCTTCCTTCCCACCTCCTTCCCTGATGAAATCTTCCCTCATGGTTAAGATAAACCCCCCCTTCTCCCCATTACCACCCATCACCTCCCCTCCACCACAACACTGAAAAGCACAATCTTTAGAGAGCGAGTCTCATGTCTGGCGCAGCCATAAAAAAAGATGTGATGCTCCCTTTCCTCTCCGGACTGCTTTGTAACAGCAGGCCCCTCTCTCTCTCACACACCCACACACACATAGACACAAACACACAAACACATGGCTCCTCTCCATCCTGCTCCAACTAGTCTGCTTTATATACATGCTTTTTCATGGTCTCATCTTCAAGGGGTCATACATCTGAGGTGGGACAGGCAGACAAGCTGCTACAGGGCCAGAATAAGAATACTGCACTTAAAAAGACCCTGCTTTCAATCAAAGTCCATTCAGAGAATAGTCGGGCTTTTGTATGGATGCATGTTGTGCCTAATAATGAATAGACAAAGGAGGCCATTTTGTTGATTTATGTGTGGTTACCGTGGAAATCCTAATGAGAGGATGGGCCAAAACAGGCCAGGGTTAGGAGCTACAGATTAACACTGACACAGCTTGTTTTACTAACTGACACAAAAACAAATGAGACCGTACTGGTGTCAGTGTTGTATAGAGGAATACATCTAATTTGAGAGAAATAAAACAACATCTGATAACCAACAGATGCAGAGCCCAATGCTACACACCAGGAATCTCAAATGAGTTTGAGACTTGTTTTCTGACACTGAGGGACAAATGAGATTAAAGTGGTGTTCATGTTTCTAAAGAGAAATACAACAAATTCTGTCCTGTTTTGTTGACAACAGTGTTAAGTTAACGAACAGTGGAGGAAGCAGGAAGGCTTCTTGCAAGGAATTCCCAATCAGTTTAACATGGATTTGGAGTGATGTTGCCATTCAGTGCAAGTGACATACTATTACTCCGTTGGTAAGTGAATCCTCATGCTCAGACTCACACTGACACACACACACACACACACACACACACACACACACACACACACACACACACACACATATGCGAAAACACACACGCAAGTGCACGTGCGCACACACACACCTCTCTGTGACCTGGGGGAACTGCATCTTTACAAAACAGTAAGGGAAGAGGATTCATCTGTGGAGGAACTGAAATCTTATTCCCCCTCATACTCCGGTTGTTTGAGTTTTGAAATGTTCACCTCATCTTTATTTTTGAATTCATCATGTTAGCTATTATTTAAAGTACCCAACTGTTAGTGAAGTTTGCTGATGTATAAAAAAAATATCAAGTGGAACGGAGCAGATTGAATGGCCGAGGCCTAATCTGAGAGACTAAGAGAGTGAAAAGACTGAGACCCTCTCATTAGCCCAAGCCAGATGTCTGCCAGATGTGTATGTGTGAGCAGACTGGCCGGTCTGTGGAAGAGCAGCCTATAGCTACCTCTAAGGCTCCATAGGGAAACAGTATACTCTCACAAGGGTTAACATATGAAATAGTAATACAATTTTTTTTACAAATATATAGAGTATATATACGGTCCAAATATAAAATGAGCTATCCAAAATATAGGCAATGTACTAAACACAGTTAGCCAAAGACTAAAGTGTGTGTGTGGGGTTCTACGTATTAGCAACAGCCAGGGGAGGGATTCTAAGATATATCTGCTACTACTAGCAGGTTGAACTGTGGACAAACTGGAGGGCTAATAAATATGGCGCCGAAAAACATGGCTGACGTTTTACATTCTCCCAACCAATTGTGCTATTTTTTTTGCGTTTTGCGTTTTGTGTAACTTATTTTTTTACTTATTGCTGTTGCTGCTACCGTCTCTTATGACCGAAAATAACTTCTGGACATCAGAAAAGCGATTACTCACCGCGGACTGGAATAAACTTTTTCCTTTAACGAGTCCGACGAGAAGGATATCCTGCTTTCACTGGGACAAGCCCAAATCCAAGTATTTTGCATGAAGAAAAGATGCCGGAAAAGAGGCAGCAGATCGGGCACCCTTCTAAGAATCCGGAGGCGAGCGAGTAAACTCCCATTGCCTTCCATTCATCTTGCTAACGTGCAATCATTAGAAAATAAAATTGATGACCTACGATTAAGATTATCCTACCAACGGGACATTAAAAACTGTAACATCTTATGTTTCACAGAGACGTGGCTGAACGAAGATATGGACAATATAGAGCTAGCGGGATTTTCCATGCACCAGCAGAACAGAGACGCTACCTCGGGTAATACGAGGGGTGGAGGGTGTGTATCTTTTTGTCAATAACAGCTGGTGCGCGATGTCTAATATTAAAGAAGTCTCGAGGTATTGCTCGCCTGAGGTAGAGTACCTTATGATAACCTGTGGACCACACTATCTACCAAGAGAGTTCTCATCTTTATTATTCGTAGCCGTCAATTTACCACCACAAAGCGAAGCTGGCACTAAGACCGCTCTAAACCAACTCTATAAGGCCATAAGCAAAGAAGAAAATGCTCACCCAGAAGTGGCGCTCCTAGTGGCCGGGGACCTTAATGCAGGCAAAATTAAATCAGTTTTACCTATTTTTTCACATGTGCAAACAGGGAAAAAACTCCACACAGAGATGCATACAAAGCTCTCCCCAGCCCTCCATTTGACAAATCTGACCATAATTCTATAATTAAGTGCATCGACGACGTTCGTCCCCACAGTGACTGTACGTACATATCCCAACCAGAAGCAATGGATTACAGGCAACATCCGCATCAAGCTAAAGGCTAGAGCTGCCGCTTTCAAGGAGCGGGAGATTAATCTGGACGCTTATAAGAAACCCTGCTATGCCCTCAGATGAATCATCAAACAAGCAAAGCATCAACACAGGATTAAGATTGAATCCTACTACACCGGCTCTGACGCTCGTCGGATGTGGCAGGGCTTGACACCTATTACGGACTACAAAGGGAAACCCAGACGCGAGCTGCCCAGTGACGCGAGCCTACCAGACAAGCTAAATGCCTTTTATGCTCGCTTCGAGGCAAGCAACACTGAAGCATGCACGAGAGCACCAGCTGTTCTGGATGACTGTGTGATAACGCTCTCGGTAGCCGATGTGAACAAAACCTTTAAACAATCCAGACGGATTACCAGGACGTGTACTCAAAGCATACGCGGACCAACTGTCAAGTGTCTTCACTGACATTTTCAACCTCTCCCTGACCAAGTCTGTGATACCAACATGTTTCTAGCAGACCACCATAGTCCCTGTGCCCAAGGAAGCGAAGGTAACCTGCCTAAATGATTACCGCCCCGTGGCACTCACGTCAGTAGCCATGAAGTGCTTTGAAAGGCTGATCATGGCTCACATCAACAGCATCCTCCCGGACACCCTAGACCCACTCCAATTTGCATACCATCCCAACAGATCCACAGATGACGCAATCTCAATCGCACTCCACACTGCCCTCTCTCACCTGGACAAAAGGAACACCTATGTGAGAATGATGTTCATTGACTACAGATCAGCGTTCAACACCATAGTGCCCACGAAGCTCATCACTAAGCTAAGGACTCTGGGACTAAACACCTCCCTCTGCAACTGGATCCTGGACTTCCTGACGGGCCGCCCCCAGTTGGTAAGAGTAGGCAACAACACGTCTGCCACGCTGATCCTTAACACTGGGGCCCCTCAGGGGTTTGTACTTAGTCCCCTCCTGTATTCCCTGTTCAACCACGACTGCGTGGCCAAACACTACTCCAACACCATCATTAAGTTTGCTGACGACACAACAGTGGTAGGCCTGATCACCGACAACGATGAGATGGCCTATAGGGAGGAGATCAGAGAACTGGCAGTGTGGTGCCAGGACAACAACCTCTCTCTCAATGTGAGCAAGACTAAGGAGCTGATCGTGTACTACAGGAAAAGGAGGGCCGAACAGGCCCCCATTAACATCGACTGGGCTGTAGTGGAGCAGGTCGAGAGTTTCAAGTTCCTTGGTGTCCACACCAACGAACTATCATGGTCCAAACATACCAAGACAGTCATGAAGAGGGCACGACAAAACCTTTTCCCCCTCAGGAGACTGAAAAGATATGGCATGGTCCCAGATCCTCACAACGTTCTACAGCTGCACCATCGAGAGTATCCTGACCGGTTGCATCACCGCCTGGTATGGCAACTGATCGGCATCTGACGTAAGGCGCTACAGAGGGTATTTTGAACGGCCCAGTACATCACTGGGGCCAAGCTTCCTGCCAGGACCTATATAATAGGCGGTGTCAGAGGAAAGCCCGTAAAATTGTCAGACTCCAGTCACCCAAGTTATAGACTGTTTTCTCTGCTACCGCACGGCAAGCGGTACCGGAGCGCCAAGTCTAGAACCAAAAGGCTCCTCAACAGCCTCTACCCCCAAGCCACAAGACTGCTGAACAATTCATAAAATCGCCACCGGAAAATTTATATTGACCCCCCCCTCCCTTTTGTACACTGCTGCTACTCGCTGTTTGTTTGTTACCTATGCATAGTCACTTCACCCCCACCTACATGTACAGATTACCTCAACTAGCCTGTTCACTGACTCGGTACCGGTGCCCCCTGTATGTAGCCTCGTTATTGTTATTTGTTACTGTTACTTTTTAATATTACTTTTTATTTTAGTCTACTTGGTAAACATGTTCTTCTTCTTGAACTGCACTGTTGGTTAAGGGCTTGTATGTAAGCATTTCACGGTAAAGTCTACACTTGTTGTATTCGGCGCGTGTGACAAATAAAGTTAGATTTGATTTGACTCTGAGGTTGAGCAAAGAAAAGAATGGTAGTGTACATACAATCACTGTACACACAGAGAATTATGACTCAGGTGTGTGTGTATGTTTGTGGTGTGTGTGCATGTGTGTGTGTGTGTATGTTTGTGGTGTGTGTGCGTGCGTGTGTGCAAATGTTTCCCACAGCTGTTCTGTTCTCTGAGAGCAGTTTGTTCTGTTTGCAGTGTGTTCTGTTTGCAGAGAACTGAACTGGTCTAGCCTGTTGTGTTTGCCTACTGAGACTGAGTAAGAGCCCTGTGCAGACAGACAGACAACAATAGCTGACAAACAGGAGAAAGACTTTCCCTACAAGGTGAAGGAAAAACCACCTGGACACTCTATTCTCTGTAGGAGTGTTCAGACCTAAGACGCTCTGTCTCTCGCTCTCTCTTTCCTATCGATTTCACCATTTCCTTATTCCCTTCTCTCTCCAGATCTCTCTCCCTCCATCCCTCTCCCCATCCCTCTCTTTCGCCCTCTCTGAGTGGTGCTTTACTCACAGTCATCGGCAGTGACTTGAGTGCACATTGATTTTCAATCCAGACGGTTAGCTAGCTGGAGCGCACAGGGGTGTAATGAGAGAAATCTACATTATGCATGCTCTGCCAGTGCGTGTACTGTATGTGTGTGTAAAACTCCCGGTGACCTAAATACCGAGAGACAGTTTTTAAAATACTGAGAACAATACTGAGTTAGTAAACTCTGACAGACAAGACGACTTGAAACAAGTTCTGTTGCTCAGAAGATGGGATGGGGAGAGAGACAAAGACAGACAGAGGGGTGAAAAGAGTGAGAGGAGTAAGTGTGTGTGTGTGCATGTAGGGATTGGGACTGTGTGAGGCACTGTCTCTGAAACTCCTGTGTCTGAGTGTGTGTGCTGGGCAGATGTGTTCCATTACATGGAATTCAGAGCGCTGAGCAGGCTTCCTCTGGGTGTAAATGGATTAGGAGTTATGTACAGTATATATGTCTGTCTGACAAACACTCTGACACACACACACACACACACACACACACACACACACACACACACACACACACACACACACACACACACACATGAACGCTCTGACATACATACATACAAACAAACACACACCAAGTGTCTTGGTGAATGAGTCATCCTAGCTAGAGTCTAGACTCTAGAGTCTGGCTCCTTTAAACTAACACACCACTACTCAGCGACCTACCGACATTCCGCAGGTGACTGTGGCAGGGTATCTTAATTGAGTCAACGCAATGAGTCAGAGGCTTGAGTCTCTGGGAGAGAGATCACAGAGCATTGCTACAGGCCAGGGGTCCGGATCAGACAAGAGAAGGCAATATAGTCACACAGAAGAACATGTTAATCAAGAGAGTCAAAGCAGTCAGAGAGCCCAAGTCAGTGGAGGCTTGGGTCAAGGAACCACAGCCACAGGTCCAGGGCCCTGAATTTATAAAGCACCACTGTCAATTTAACCTTAGTTATTTTAATCTAAAAGGCCAAACTGATCCTAGATCAGCTCTCATAATTTGAGACACTTTATGAATTCAGGGCCAAAGCTCGATCGGAAGAGAGACTCCTACAGCGTCACAGAAATGTATGTTTCTGTACAAGTCCATCAAGGACGGAAGCCGTGAAAGAAGATTCTATAATATTGTCAGAAGACGCTGTGTCAGGACAATTCTTTAACCTTTTCATTTGTCTGAAGAGAAGATGATATCTTGCATAAAGGGCCTCTTTTATAAAAGCATCACAAAGCATCTTTTGTAAACACACCTTCTAATCTAGACAATATTGATTTGAAAAGTAACTCAACACAAAGCTTAGATGATTGAACAACAAATTGCAATAGTCGAGACATTCTTCAATTACAAAATGCTCCTATAACCTTGAGTATTCCGCAATAATAACCGATTTTCATACACTATCATTGGGGTATTACTACTGAATTATACTTAGTGGTGCACAGCAGTTTTGTGAGGTGCCCCCGCAAGGTCCGAGCAAGACGCAGTTTTATAGCCAATCTCATGCTATTCTAAACAATTTGCCATGGGGCAGAGGGAAATGTTTTTTTTTTTAAATTGGTCGGGGGCCCCCCGGAGCTCATGGCATTGTGTGGCTTGCAGGGGTGTGGTTCTACTACCCTTAAAAAATGTGGAAAATAATTGAGATCACAACTTCAGTGAAATGAAAGCCGTGCAAATCTAAGTTTATTTGTCACATGCGCCGAATACAACAGGTGTAGTAGACCTTACAGTGAAATGCTTACTTACAAGCCCTTAACCAACAATGCAGACTTAAGAAAAATACCAACAAAAATAAGAAATAAAAGTAACAAATAATTAAAGAGCAGCAGTAAAATAACGAGGCTATATACAAGGGTACCGATACAGAGTCAATGTGCGGGGGCAAAGGTTAGTAGAGGTAATATGTATATGTCGGTAGAGTTATTAAAGTCACTATGCATAGATAATAACAGATAACAGAGAGTAGCAGTAGCATAAAATAGGGGGGGTCAATGCAAATAGTCTGGGTAGCCATTTGATAGATGTTCAGGAGTCTTATGGTTGGGGGGTAGAAGCTGTTTAGAAGCCTCTTGGACATAGACTTGGCGCTCCGGTACCGCTTGCCGTGCGGTAGCAGAGAGAACAGTTTATGACTAGGGTGGCTGGAGTCTTTGACAATTTTTAGGGCCTTCCTCTGACACCGCCTGGTATAGAGGTCCAAGATGGCAGGAAGCTTGGCCCCGGTGATGTACTGGGCCGTACGCACTACCCTCTGTAGTGCCTTGCGGTCGGAGGCCGAGCAGCTTCCATACCAGGCAGTGATGCAATCAGTCAGGATAATCTCGATGGTGCAGCTGTAAAACCCTACTGAGGGGGAATAGGTTTTGTCGTGCCCTCCTCACGACTGTCTTGGTATGCTTGAACCATGTTAGTTTGTTGGTGATATGGACACCAAGGAACTTGAAGCTCTCAACCTGTCCACTACAGCCCGGACGACGAGAATGGGGGCGTTCTCGGTCCTCCTTTTCTTGTAGTCCACAATCATCTCCTTTGTCTTGATCACGTTGAGGGAGAGGTTGATGTCCTTGCACCACACAGCTAGGTCTCTGACCTCCTCCCTATAGGCTGTCTTGTCGTTGTCATCGGCAAACTTAATGATGGTGTTGGAGTCGTGCCTGGCCATGCTGTCATGAGTGAACAGGGAGTACAGGAGGGGACTGAGCAGGCACCCCTGAGGGGCCCCCGTGTTGAGGATCAGCGTGGCAGATGGGTTGTTACCTACCCTCACCACCTGGGGGCGGCCTGTCAGGAAGTCCGGGATCCAGTTGCAGAGGGTGGTGTTTAGTCCCAGGGTCCTTAACTTAGTGATGAGCTTTGAGGGCACTTTGGTGTTGAACGCTGAGCAGTAGTCAATGAATAGCATTCTCAAATAGGTGTTCCTTTTGTCCAGGTGTGAAAGGGCAGTGTGCAGTGCAATAGAGAATGCATCATCTGTGGATCTGTTGGGGCGGTATGCAAATTGGAGTGGGTCTAGGGTTTCTGGGATAATGGTGTTGATGTGAGCCATGACCAGCCTTTCAAAGCACTTCATGGTTACAGACGTGAGTGCTACGGGTCGGTTGTCATTTAGGCAGGTTACCTTCGTGTTCTTGGGGACAGGGACTATGGTGGTCTGCTTGAAACATGTTGGTATTACAGACTCCGACAGGGAGAGGTTGAAAATTTCAGTGAAGACACTTGCCAGTTGGTCAGCGCATGCTCGGAGTACACGTCCTGGTAATACATCTGGCCCTGCGGCCTTGTGAATGTTGACCTATTTAAAGGTCTTACTCACATCGGCTGCGGAGAGCGTGATCACACAGTCGTCCGGAACAACTGATGATCTCATGCATGTTTCAGTGTTACTTGCCTCGAAGTGAGCATAGAAGTAATTTACAGTGAAGTCGGAAGTTTACAAGCACCTTAGCCAAATACATTTAAACTCAGTTTTTCACAATTCCTGACATTTAATCCTAGTAAAAACTCCCTGTCTTAGGTCAGTTAGGATCACCACTTTATTTTAAGAATGTGAAATGTCAGAATAATAGTAGAGAGAATGATTTATTTCAGCTTTTATTTCTTTCATCACATTCCCAGTGGGTCAGAAGTTTACATACACTCAATTAGTATTTGGTAACATTGCCGTTAAATTGTTTAACTTGGGTAAAACGTTCCACTAGCTTCCCACAATAAGTTGGGTGAATTTTGGCCCATACCTGCTGACAGAGCTGGTGAGCTGGTGACAGGCTTTTTCAGTTCTGCCCACAAATTTTCTATGGGATTGAGGTCAGGACTTTGTGATGGCCACTCCAATACCTTGACTTTGCTGTCCTTAACCCATTTTGCCACAACTTTGGAAGTCTGCTTGGGGTCTTTGTCCAATTGGAAGACCCATTTGCGACCAAACTTTAACTACCTGACCGATGTCTTGAGATGTTGCTTCAATATATCCACATAATTTCCCGTCCTCATGACACCATCTATTTTGTGAAGTGTACCCGTCCCTCCTGCAGCAAAGCACCCCCACAACATGATGCTGCCACCCCCGTGCTTCACGATTGGGATGATGTTCTTTGGCTTGCAAGCCTCCCCCTTTTTCTTCCAAACATAACGATGGTCATTATGGCCGAACAGTTCAACTTTTGTTTCATCAGACCAGACGACATTTCTCCAAAAAATACGATCTTTGTCCCCATGTGCAGTTGCAAAACGTAGTCTCGCTTTTTTATGGCGGTTTTGGAGCAGTGGCTTCTTCCTTGCTGAGCGGCCTTTCAGGTTATGTCGATGTAGGACTCGTTTTACTGTGGATATAGATACTTTTGTTCTGGGATTGATTTGCACTTTTCGCACCAAAGTACGTTAATCTCTAGGAGACAGAACGGTCCCATGGTGTTTATACTTGCGTACTATTGTTTGTACAGATGAACGTGGTACCTTCTGGCATTTGGAAATTGCTCCCAAGGATGAACCAGACTTGCGGAGGTCTACAATGTTTTTTCTAATGTCTTGGCAGATTTCTTTTGATTTTCCCATGATGTCAAGCAAAGAGGCACTGAGTTTGAAGGTAGGCCTTGAAATACATCCACATGTACACCTACAATTGACTCAAATGATGTCAATTAGTGTATCAGAAGCTTATAAAGCCATGACATAATTTTCTGGAATTTTCCAAGCTGTTTAAAAGTCACAGTCAACTTAGTGTATGTAAACTTCTGACCCACTGGAATTGTGATACAGTGAATTATAAGTGAAATAATCTGTCTGTAAACAATTGTTGGAAAAATTACTTGTGTCATGTACAAAGTAGATGTCCTAACCGACTTGCCAAAACTATAGTTTGTTAACAAGAAATTTGTGGAGTGGTTGAAAAACAAGTTTTAATAACTCCAACCTAAGTGTATGTAAACTTCCGACTTCAACTGTAACTCATCTGGTAGGCTCGTGTCACTGGGCATCTCTCTGCTGTGCTCCCCTTTGTAGTCCGTAATAGTTTGCAAGCCCTGCCACATCCGACGAGTGTCGGAGCCGGTGTAGTACGATTCGATCTTAGTCCTTTATTGATGCTTTGCCTATTTGATGGTTCGTCGGAGGGCATAGCAGGATTTCTTATAAGCTTCCAGGTTAGAGTCCCGCTCCTTGAAAGCGGCAGCTCTACTCTTTAGCTCAGTGAAGATGTTGCCTGTAATCCATGGCTTCTGGTTGGGGTGTGTACGTACAGTCACTGTGAGGACGACGTCATCGATGCACTTATTGATGAAGCCAGTGACTGATGTGGTGTACTCCTCAATGCCACCGGACGAATCCCAGAACATATTCCAGGCTGTGCTAACAAAACAGACCTGTAGTTTTGCATCTGCTTCATCTGACCACTTTTTTATTGACCGAGTCACTGGTCCATCCTGCTTACAGTTTTGCTTGTAAGCAGGAATCAGGAGGATAGAATTATGGTCAGATTTGCCAAATGGAGGGTGAGGGAGAGCTTTGTACGCGTCTCTGGGTGTGGAGTAAAGGTGGTCTAGAGTTTTTTTCCGTCTGGTTGCATATTTAACATGCTGATAGAAATTAGGCACAACGGATTTAAGTTTACCTGCACTAAAGTCCCGGCCACTAGGAGCGCCGTCTCTAGATGAGCGTTTTCCTGTTTGCTTATGGCCGTATACAGCTCATTGAGTGCGGTCTTAGTGTCAGCATCCGTCTGTGGTGGTATGTAGACAGCTACGAAAAATACAGATGTAAACTCTTGGTAGATAATGTTGGTCTACAGCTTATCATGAGATACTCTACCTCAGGCGAGCAAAACCTCATACATCCTTACTGTAGATATCATGCACCAGCTGTTGTTTACAAATATACATAGACCCACACCCCTTGTCTTACCAGAGGCTGCTGTTCTATCCTGCCGATACAGTGTATAACCCGCTAGATGTATGTTATTCATGTCGTCGTTCAGCCACGACTCAGTGAAACATAAGATATTACAGTTTTTAATGTCCCGTTGGTAGGATATACGTGCTCGCAGTTCGTCCACTTTATTATCCAGCGATTGTACATTGGTCAATAGTACCGATGGCAAAGGCAGATTAGCCACTCGTCACTGGATCCTCACAAGGCACCCCGATCTCCTTCCGCGATACCTCAGTCTCTTTCTCCTGCGAATGACGGGGATGAGGGCCTGTTTGGAGTAAATCCCTCTCGTCCGACTCATTAAAGAAAAATTATTCGTCCAGTTCAAGGTGAGTAATCGCTGTTCTGATGTCCAGAAGCTCTTTCGGTCATAAGAAACGGTAGCAGCAACATTATGTACAAAATAAGTTACAAACAATGCGAAAAAACAAACAAAATAGCATGGTTGGTTAAGAGCCCATAGAAGGGCAGCCATCCCCTCCAGCGCCATCAAACACCATCTCAGAGTTAAAGTAACCTGTAAAAGTGAAATACCAGAGACATTTTTCAGTAACCTACTGTGTCCCCAGACCACACAACTCTCAGTAGCACAAAGACTACCAAAGTATGACAAAACCCTTTCCAAACACTCAAGGTCAACAACCAATAGGTGTTCTGATGCACTTCAGAAAATAGAGCTTTTAGGTGAATAATCTCTCCTCTGGACACTAAAAATGAATGTTGTTAGAAGTAGGTTCCCTGGAAGATGAGAAAGTTACAACATTCCGATGGAACATTCTGGTTCTCCTTCGTCAGATGAAGGCTTTGAAAAGACTGAGCAACGCAGATCAGCCAGACCCAGGGTTATGCACAGGTAACATACTGACAGGAGGAGAGACCAGGGGGAAGGAGGGTTGGAGAGAGGGATAAAGGATGACAGATGGAGAGAGAGACGAGGTAACCCTCCTATCAGCCTGGTGGAGTGGGGATGGAGGGATGGAGAGAAAGAGGAAGTGCCCAGAAAGAGGAAACTCTGACAGACAGCTAGAGAGGTGGAAGATAGAATGTTGGAGAAGACAGGATCCAGACCTCAATGCTGAGAAAGTTAGTTTTTTAACCACACTGTGGCCCATATTGGGTTCCACCAGGCTACATATCAATAGCCACCTTTTAATATAGAACTCAATCCATCCTATACTTTATATAGCATACAAAAGCATGGACAAGTGTGTCTATTGTATTCTCAATTAACTTACCTGGCAAAATAAAAGGAAAAAAATCTAGAATGGCGAGTGTCTATGTTTGACTATGCTCTCTCTCTCTAATACAGTAACACTCCTGATCTTGACTGGGTCATTGGAGTTCCCCAGGGTGTGGAGTGAGGAGAGGAGATCCTGCAACCCCCCCCTGAGAGATAGAGGGGGGAGGTTTAGTGTGAAGTGTAGGGGTACCTGAGATAGAGAGAGGGGGGGTCAGGGGGAGAATAATACAAACAACAGTACATGTTGATCAGGTGACCCTCCTAAGGGAGAATGGGACACACCCATTCATCTCAGATTTATCTCTCTGTATTTATCTCCTTGCCCACAGTATCACACACAAATATCTCAGCACACGCACGCACGCACGCACAGACAAACACACAGACACACACACGCACCTGCCCACAGTCTCACATTCTACGACTAGGCTGATAACTAGGTTAATCTCACTTCACTCAACATCAAAAGTTCAGATGCATATCAAAAAGATGTTGGTGTGCATCTTCATTTTTCCAATTGGTGTGTAAGGAAACAGCTTTGAGCCAGAGCTTCCTTAAAAGACTCCAAAGGAAGATCTGTTATTTTAACTGGTTTCTTTTTCATGGTTTGATGTTTATTGTTGCCCCATTCTCATCTCAACTTTGTCTGACCATCGACTTTACCGCTGAATGTTATATGAATTGAATACATACAGTGCATTCGGAAACTATTCAGACCCCTTGACTTTTCCAAATGTTGTTACATTACAGCCTTATTCTAAAATTGATTAAATTGTCTTTTTTCCTTATCAATCTACACACCCCATAATGACAAAGCAAAAATATGTTTTTAGTAATATCACATTTACATAAATATTCAGACCCTTTACTCAGTACTTTGTTGAAGCACCTTTGGCAGCGATTACAGCCTTGAGTCTTCTTGGGTATGAAGCTATAAGCTTGGCACACCTGTATTTGGGGAGTTCTCTTCTCTGCAGATCCTCTCAAGTTCTGTAAACTTGAAAGGTGGAGCGGCACTGCAGTCAAGGGGTCTGAATACTTTCCAAATGCACTGTATATCCCCTAACTTATTGTCCTTGTACAGTGTGCGATGAGCGTAACATAATACTGCTTTCAATCATTTTTGTATATTTAATTTTGAGAATTTAATTATCAAGTTCTGTACAGGCAACCTTTAAATATTAATACAGCAGTGGAGTCTGCTGAGGGGAGGACAGCTCATAATAATAGATGGAACGGAGCGAATCGAATGGCATCAAACACATGGAAACCACGTTTGATGTATTTGATACCATTCCACCTATTCCGATCCAGTCATTACCACGCGCCCGTCCCTTATTAGGGTGGCACCAACCTCCTGTGTAATACAAGTAAAGAGAATAAACAGGTTGTATAAGAAGCCTTTGTTTGGCTAGCAGAAAGCAATAGTATGAACAGCTTGACAAAGAGAGAGAGAGAGAGAGAAATAGAGAGAAAAAGAGTGAGAGAGGGGGAGAGAGAGAGAGGGGGAGAGATTGGGAGAGAGTGATTGAGAGACTGAACTTAATTCCAGTGACATGACATTCTCATGCTGTTATTATTATTTACACTACACCCCAGAGGGAGGCATGAGCGGGCTCAGGCTGCCTCAGAGTGCCTCCTCTCTGGGTTGGCAGAGTGAGCTATCCCCTGGGGGTGAACCTGCTGGAGCTACCAGCTTTGTTTCATGTTGGAGCAGGATTGGGGGTTCAAGGGATCAGAGTGTAGGAGAAAGTTTAGAAAACAGTGGCACAAAGGTGGGGAACACAATCCCAGGACACTGACTGTCAAAATGTCCCTGCAGCTGTGATATTTTGACACACACATCAGTGTGGTGCAGAGACACTAGGGGCCAATTACAGTGTGAATATAATATACTGCTCTACGATTATTTACTGGCGGATATGTTTATTAGTCTGACTTCCCCTACTCCCTCCTCTCTTCCCTTACCTCTCCTCTCTCTATCAACCTCTCCTACTCTCTCTCCTCCTCTCCTCTCTTCTCGCTTTCAACTCCTACCTCTGAGCAGTTGACTGCCTCCATGGCTATCTTAGTTTCCTAGTGAATACAGAAAAATAGGCTGATGTTGTATAACTTAGAAGAAGCTGAGGAGGGCTTGCATATGGGGCTATTTCCCAAACCAAACTATCTCAATACATTCTCTGTTTCCAGTATGAAGGAAGTTAGAGGTAGTTTCACGAGCCAAAGCTAACTAGCAGTTACCATAGACTTCCAGCCATTGCTGCATGCAGAGACATAAAAATGGTATCCACGAGTTCATCTCTGGGGAAGTAGATAAAGCCACCCCCCGGCAAAACCAAGTAAAGTAAAGCCCCCCCCGGGCCAAACAATCCCTTAACGACGCTGGGCCAATTGTGCGCCGCCCTATGGGACTCCCGGTCACGCGGTTGTGACAGAGCCTGGGATTGAACCCGGGTCTGTAGTGACGCCTCAAGCACTGCGATGCCTTAGACCGCTGCGCCACTCGGAAGGCCCCTTAGTGCCTGCTTCTTAACTGAAAGCCCCAAAGACAGGACCCTGCACTGCATTCTGCAGACAGGACTCACCTGCAGGCGATGGAGTACTACTGCTGCTGGAGGGCTGCTGGACCTGCAGCCTCAGAGCCGGGGGAGAAGCCCGCCGGTTAGCCAGGGGCAGAGCGCTGATGACCGAGGGGAACAGGAAGGGATACACCCCCACCCCAGGCCTGTAGCGCCTCATTTGGACGAGCTGGGGGCCAGGACTGGGGGAGCGTGGTGGTCGGGGCTGGGAGCTAGGGGAGCGGGGCCGGGCCCTACTGGCTGTCTTCATTCTAGAGATGGACAGAGAGGAGTGAGGACTGGAGCGAAGTGCAAGATGGGGGTGGAGGGCCTCGGCTGCACCTCTGCTGAGAGGGTGCGGACTGCTTCACAGGGGGGTTGGGAGGCCATCCGGGTGGGGTGGGACCCAGACAGAGGTTACTGTTACTGGGGTGGGCTCTCTGGGGCAAGCCCCTTCCTGGTCCTCCTTGGATGCATTCTGGATAATATTGGAGACTGGGTCCAGGGTACACGTCTTGTTCATTTACAGTCTGAGTCATTTAACCAATAATCCACCAAGGATCTGGAATAGAGACACACAAAAGAGAGAAAACTGTTAGAGAGTTTATAGTAAGCACGGTGGGCATAGAAAACACAACATGTGTAGAAAATACCTCTTCTCCTGGAAAAAATCCTCTTATGGTGTACATATGGCACTGATTGAATCAGACTATACAGAAAAGTTAGTAAAGCAGGTGCACTCAATGTAAGCGTTAAAACATATTATATTTACTTAATTGGACTTCATGCCTGTGGGTCCTAGAAAAGCACTACATACATGGGCGCAACGTTCAGAATGAGGGGACATGTCCCCCCCACATTCAGAAATAGTATTTATTTTTTATTGTATTTATTTTTTATTTAACCTTTATTTAACCAGGTAGGCTAGTTGAGAACAAGTTCTCATTTACAACTGCAACCTGGCCAAGATAAAGCAAAGCAGTGCGACACAAACAACAACACAGTTACACATGGAATAAACAAACATGCAGTCAATAATACAATAGAAAAGGTCTATATACTGTTTGTGCAAATGAGGTAGGATAAGGGAGGTAAGGCAATAAATAGGCCATAGTGGCGAAATAATTACAATATAGCAATTAAACACTGGAGTGATAGATGTGCAGAAGATGAGTGTGCAAGTAGAGATACTGGGGTGCAAAGGAGAAGAAAAAAAATAACAGGATGGGGGATGAGGTAGTTGGATGGGCTATTTACAGATGGGCTATCTACAGGTGCAGTGATCTGTGAGCTGCTCTGACAGCTGGTGCTTAAAGCTAGTGAGGGAGATAGGAGTCTCCAGCTTCAGTGATTTTTGCAGTTCGTTCCAGTCACTGACAGCAGAGAACTGTAAGGAAAGGCGGCCAAAAGAGGAATTGGCTTTGGGGGTGACCAGTGAGATATACCCGCTGGAGCGCGTGCTACGGGTGGGTGCTGCTGTGGTGACCAGTGAACTGATATAAGGTGGGGCTTTACCTAGTAAAGACTTATAGATGACCCGGAGCCAGTCGGTTTGGCGACGAATATGAAGCGAGGGCCAGCCAACGAGAACATACAGGTCGCAGTGGAGGGTAGTATATGGGGCTTTGGTGACAAAACGGATGGCACTGTGATAGACCGCATCCAATTTGTTGAGTAGAGTGTTGGAGGCTATTTTGTAAATGACATCGCCGAAGTCAAGGATCCATAGGATAGTCAGTTTTACGAGGGTATGTTTGGTAGCATGAGTGAAGGATGCTTTGTTGCGAAATAGGAAGCCGATTCTAGATTTAATTTTGGATTGGAGATGCTTAATATGAGTCTGGAAGGAGAGTTTACAGTCTAACCAGACACCTTGGTATTTGTAGTTGTCCACATATTCTAAGTCAGAACCGTCCAGAGTAGTGATGCTGGACGGGCGGGCAGGTGTGGGCAGCGATCGGTTGAAGAGCAGGCATTTCGTTTTACTTGCATTTAAGAGCAGTTGGAGGCCCCGGAAGGAGAGTTGTATGGCATTGAAGCTCGTTTGGAGGTTAGTTAACACAGTGTCCAAAGAAGGACCAGATGTATACAAAATGGTGTCGTATGTGTAGAGGTTGATCAGACAATCACCTGCAGCAAAAGCAACATCATTGATGTATACAGAGAAAAGAGTCGGCCCGAGAATTGAACCGTGGCACCCCCATAGAAACTGCCAGAGGTCCGAACAACAGGCCCTCCGATTTGACACACTGAACTCTATCAGAGAAGTAGTTGGTGAACCAGGCGAGGCAGTCATTTGAGAAACCAAGGCTGCTGAGTCTGCCGATACAAATGTGGTGATTGACAGAGTCGAAAACCTGGGCCAGGTCGATGAATACAGCTGCACTGTCACGCCCTGACCTTAGAGATCCTTTTTATGTCTCTATTTTGGTTTGGTCAGGGTGTGATTTGGAGTGAGCATTCTATGTTTTGTTTTTCTATGATTTTCTATTTCTATGTTTTGGCCAGGTATGGTTCTCAATCAGGGACAGCTGTCTATCGTTGTCTCTGATTGGGAACCAAACTTAGGTAGCCTTTTTTCCCACCTGTCTTTGTGAGAAGTTGACTTTGTTTATGGCACATAGCCTTTAGCTTCACGGTTTGTTTTGTAGTGTTTATTGTTTTGTTCTGCGTCTTTTCAAAATAAAAGAAAATGTACGCTTACCACGCTGCGCCTTGGTCCTCTCCTTTCAACAGCCGTGACATGCACAGTATTGTCTCTTATCGATGGCGGTTATGATATTGTTTAGCGTGGGTGAGGTGAGCGTGGCTGAGGTGGACCCGTGACCAGCTCGGAAACCAGATTGCATAGCGGAGAAGGTACGGTGGGATTCGAAATGGTCGGTGATCTGTTTGTTAACTTGGCTTTCGAAGACCTTAGAAAGGCAGGGTAGGATAGATATAGGTCTGTAGCAGTTTGGGTCTAGAGTGTCTCCCCCTTTGAAGAGGGGGATGACCGCAGCAGCTTTCCAATCTTTGGGGATCTCAGACGATACGAAAGAGAGGTTGAACAGGCTAGTAATAGGGGTTGCAACAATTTCGGCAGATAATTTTAGAAAGAGGGTCCAGATTGTCTAGCCCAGCTGATTTGTACGGGTCCAGGTTTTGCAGCTCTTTCAGAACATCTGCAATCTGGATTTGGGTGAAAGAGAAGCTGGGGAGGCTCGGGCAAGTAGCAGGGGTAGCCAGGAGGAAAGCATGGCCAACCGTAGAAAATGCTTATTGAAATTCTCAATTATCATGGATTTATCGGTGGTGACAGTGTTTCCTAGTTTCCTAGGCAGCTGAGAGGGGTGCTCTTCTTCTCCATGGACTTTACAGTGTCCCAGAACTTTTTGGAGTTTGTGCTACAGGATGCAAATTTCTGTTTGAAAAAGCTAGCCTTTGCTTTCCTAACTGCCTGTGTATATTGGTTCCTGACTTCCCTGAAAAGATGCATATCGTGGGGGCTATTCGATGCTAATGCAGTACGCCACAGGATGTTTTTGTGCTGGTCAAGGGCAGTCAGGTCTGGAGTAAACCAAGGGCTATATCTGTTCCTGGTTCTACATTTTTTGAATGGGGCATGCTTATTTAAGATGGTGAGGAAAGCACTTTTAAAGAATAACCAGGCATCCTCTACTGTCGGAATGAGGTCAATATCCTTCCAGGATACCCGGGCCAGGACCATTAGAAAGGCCTGCTCGCTGAAGTGTTTCAGGGAGCGTTTGACAGTTATGAGGGGTGGTCGTTTGACCGCAGACCCATTACGGACGCAGGCAATGAGGCAGTGATCGCTGAGATCCTGGTTGAAGACAGTAGAGGTGTATTTGGAGGGCAGGTTTGTTAGGATGATATCAATGAGGGTGGCCGTGTTTACGGATTTGGGGTTGTACCTGGTAGGTTCATTGATAATTTGTGTGAAATTGAGGGAATCAAGCTTAGATTGTAGGATGGCCGGGACGTTAAGCATGTCCCAGTTTAGGTCACCTAAGAGCACAAGCTCTGAAGATAGATGGGGGGCAATCAATTCACATATGGTGTTCAGGGCACAGCTGGGGGCAGAAGGTGGTGTATAGCAAGCGGCAACAGTGAGAGACTTGTTTCTGGAAAGGAGGATTTTTAAAAGTAGAAGCTCAAATTGTTTGGGCACAGACCTGGATAGTAAGACAGAACTCTGCAGGCTATCTCTGCAGTAGATTGCAACTCCCCCCCCCCCCCCATTTGGCAGTTCTATCTTGTAGAAAAATGTTATAGTTAGGGATGGAAATTTCAAGGTTTTTGGTGGTCTTCCTAAGCCAGGATTCAGACACGGCTAGGACATCCGGGTTGGCAGGGTGTGCTAAAGCAGTGAATAAAACAAACTTAGGGAGGAGGCTTCTAATGTTAACATGCATGAAACCAAAGCTTTTACGGTTACAGAAGTCAGCAAAAGAGAGCGCCTGGGGAATGGGAGTGGAGCTAGACACTGCAGGGCCTGGATTAACCTCTACATCACCAGAGGAACAGAGGAGGAGTAGGATAAGGGTATAGCTAAAGGCTATAAGAACTGGTCGTCTAGTACGTTCGGAACAGAGAGTAAAAGGAGCAGGTTTCTGGGCACGGTAGAATAGATTCCAGGCATAACGTACAGACAAAGGTATGGTAGGATGTGAATACAGTGGAGGTAAACCTATGCATTGAGTGACGATGAGAGCGATATTGTCTGTAGAAACATCCTTTAAACCAGGTGTGTTCACCGCATGTGTGGGAGGTGGAACTAAAGGGTTAGCTAAGGTGTATTGAGCAGTGCTAGAGGCTCTACAATGAAATAAGGCAATAATTACTAACCAAAACAGCAATGGACAAATCATATTGACATTAGGGAGAGGCATGCGTAGCCGAGTGATCATTGGGTCCAGTGAGTAGTTGGGCGAGCTGGAGACACGGCGATTCAGACAGCTAGAGGGCCGGGGCTAGAAGGCCTGCAGATGGGCCTTAGAGGGATGTCGCGATGGAAGAAGTCAGTTGTAGCCCCTTCGTGCGGTTACATCGGCAGATCAATCGTGATGGATCAGCAGGGCTCCGTGTAGTAAAAGGGTCCAGGCCAATTGGCAAAATAGGTATAGTAGCCCACCAAAAACATTGGCTGATGGACTTCTTCAGCTAAAAGTCCGGTGTGCTCTAGACAGCTAGCAGGCTAGCAGATGGGCATTCAGGGGACGTTGCGGCGGGGGAGCCAGTTGAAAAAAAACCTCGGGCAGATTACGTTGGTAGTCCAGTCGTGAAGGATCGGCGGGGCAGCGTATCGGCAATTAAAGGGGTCCAGGCCAATTGGCAAAATAGGTATTGTAGCCCAAGGAGTGGCTGATGGACCTCTTCAGCTAGCCGGGAGATGGGCTTAGCATAGGCTAGCTCCAGGCTAATTGGTGCTTGCGTCGGGATAGAGACGTTAGCCAGAAGAAGCCAATCGGATAGCAGCTAGCTAGCTGCGATGATCCAGGTGAAGAGGTTCAGAGCTTGGGGTAGGAATCAGGGGAAATGGAGAATAAGAAGTCCGATACGCTCTGGGTTGAATCGCGTTGTGCGGACTGGCAGGAGTTGTCCGGGCTAAAGGTTAGCGGATGACCGCTAGCAGTGGCTAGCTGACTACTAGCTAGTAGCTAGTTATCTGGCTAGCTTCTGTTGGGGGTTCCGGTTCTGAAGTAAAGACAATAGCAGATCCATACCACATTGGGTGAGGCAGGTTGCAGGAGAGTATGTTGAAGCTGGGGTTAAGAGAAATATTTTACAAATATATGAAGAAAAAATATATATATACACCGGACATGACAAGACGAAAACAAAAGACGCCTGATTGCTACGCCATCTTGGAAGAGAACCTTCCAACCTACCTTTTTGTCCCCACCCGCCACCTACACCCCCCAGTTTAATTATTGGAATATGATACAAAACTGGGCAACAGTGTGCTTCAGGACCATGCAGACGACTCCGAACGGTCGGGTAGGCTGTTTGGAGTGTTTATCCGACTGGATTTAGGACCACGCGAACACCAGAGCAGGCTGACAAGCTGTGTGAAGGCAAAGCTTCTGGAAGACTGGCTGGACCAGCACAGGAGAGTTTAAAATAGTGTGTATCTGTTGCGCTCTTTCACCGAGTTGTAAAAGGAAGCAGAACAGAAACCGGCTACTCTTTAGTTGACTGATGTAGCTGGCAAGGTAACTGCTGTTTAACTTAAACAAGAAGAGAAAAAAAGTGTTTATTCGCAGTGCTAAGCTAGTATTGTAACTGACATGTAACGTTAGCTAATATTTCATCCCCTCTCGACCTAGGTGAATGGATAATCTACGCTAGTGAGTAGCTACCCCAGCCAGGTCAGCTCCAGCCTTTAGTTATCTGTCAGATAGCGATATGAGGTGGCTATTATTACTATCTAACAGCAATTGTTTGTATGGAAATGTTTTGTAGCCTTTGTTTTGTAATGTTTCAGAAGTAAATGAACTTAGAGAGAGCTGGCTGGCCAAAATTTGGCTTACATTAGCTATTATTTTTGCCTCAATCAAACAATGAAACCATCGGCCAAACGATTGAAGATTGATATTCTGACGTTCTTCAGTGCAATGTGAGTTGTATTAGTCAGTATGTCAATGTAACGTTATTTATCTGTTCGTTTCCCCAGCTAATTCCCTACTTTTCACCCTGACACAGTAATAAACAATTCTAAAGTTACTGCAAGAACTGGTCCCAAACCCAACCGCAGTCCTGCAATGTTATTTTAGGCGTATGTGACGCAGCTCACTTGTCAGCCATGGTCCCAGCAATTTTGCACCCTATAGGCAATATCAAATGCACAAAAAATTACTTAAGAAATAGGGTAAATTACCAGAGATGCTCACATGGCCCTTACATTGTATTACTGGGCTATATCAGCCAATATGCTAGATGTAGTTTGAAGAGAGCAGAATTGGGTTTTCAATATTTAGGCCTATTACTAGGCAATGTAGTAAACTGTAGCCTACTCATAGGCCTATTTAGGAAGTACATTTTCCTTGGAAAGATAACAGCCCTGCGCTTTCTTCCCATGTATACATAGGCTATAGCCTACTCTATTTAATTGAGACCACGCACACCTGATCTCGCAGGTATGGCAACTGAACTGGAAGCAACAAGAATGATGATAGCGACACTTGCTACATTTTATATAGTCCTATATGATAAAGCCTACCTTTTAGGAGGACAATTTGCAAACAGAGACAAATAAATGGGCAATCCATACTTACTGAAAATGAAAAGGCGCAACGAACGCTCACCATAGTAGCCTAACCTACGTGTGCGTTGTGCCTTTTCTTTTTCAATGATGATTACATTTTTTGATTGCACTTCGACTCACGTTGGGTGAGCGCCCTCCACTTCTTTTCATTATCAATATTTATTTACAGACACTGTAGTAAACTACAGTCTAATCATATTTAAGTTAACTGCCACGTGATTCTCCGCCCATGTAGGCAGCCTACTCTATTTCAATGAGACCACACAAACTAGGTGTACTTGAACTCTCACACCCAACTAGGAGAGGTACTGTACGTAGGATACTGAAGTTGAAGCAGCAAATTCTGAGTGGTGTGTGAATAATGCAAAAAAAATTGCTTTAATACAATAGGTAGGCTAACACATACAAAGCAGAAAGAGGACCATTTCAAAAAAATCTGTGGGACAACAAAAACAGGATTGTGTTGAGGCACAGATCTGGGGAAGGGTACCAAAAAATGTATGCAGCATTGAAGATCCCAAGGAACACAGTTGCCTCAATCATTCTTAAATGGAAGAAGTTTGGAACCACCAAGACTCTTCCTAGAGCTGGCCGCCCAGCCAAACTGAGTAATCGGGGGAGAAGGGCCTTGGTCAGGGAGGTGACCAAGAACCCTATTGTCACTCTGACAGAGCTCCAGAGTTCCTCTGTGGAGATGGGAGAACCTTCTAGAAGGACAACCATCTCTGCAGCACTCCACCAATCAGGCCTTTATGGTAGAGTGGCCAGACAAAAGCCACTCCTCAGTAAAAGCACATGACAGCCCGCTTGGAGTTGCCAAAAGGCACCTAAAGGACTCTGACCATGAGAAATAAGATTCTCTGGTCTGATGAAACCAAGATTGAACTCTTTGGCCTGAATGCCAAGTGTCACGTCTGGAGGAAACCTGGCACCACACAACTACAGTGAAGCATGGTGGTGGCAGCATCATGCTGTGGGGATGTTTTTCAGTGGCTAGGAAACTAGTCAGGATCGAGGGAAAGATGAACGGAGCAATGTACAGAGAGATCCTTGATGAAAACCTACTCCAGAGCGCTCAGGACCTCAAGACTAGGGAGAAGGTTCACCTTCCAACAGGACAACGTCCCTAAGCACGCAAGTCTCTGAATGTCCTTGAGTGCCCCAGCCAGAGCCCGGCCTTGAACCCGATCAAACATCTCTGCAGAGACCTAAAAATAGCTGCGCAGCAACGCTCCCCATCCAACTTGACAGAGCTTGAGAGGATCTGCAGAGAAGAATGGGAGAAACTCCCCAAATGCAGGTGTGCCAAGCTTGTAGCGTCATACCCAAGAATACTCAAGGCTGTAATCGCTGCCAAAGGTGCTTCAACAAAGTACTGAGTAAAGGGTCTGAATACTTATCTAAATGTGATATTTCAGTTTTTGATTTTTAAACCTGTTTTTTCTTTGTCATTATGGGGTATTGTGTGTAGATTGATGAGGGGGGAAATGATTTAATCAATTCTAGAATAAGGCTGTAATGAAACAAAATGTAGAAAAATTCAAGTGGCCTGAATACTTTCTGAATGCACTGTATTCAGTGAATGATACAAAGTTCCATCTTCAATTGATGGGTAGACCTACAGTAGCTACAGGACAGCAGTTTAAGCTTAAAGCTACAGTCTGGGATCTGGGAATAATGGTAATTTCAAATTGTGAACCATTATATTATCCAAGAATAGAATCAATGTATAAATGTACACCAAGGTAATTCTTTTGTCATGCCTCATTTTAGGAGGATTAGATGGTGTCAGGGATGTCAGCAGGATCAGGGAAGACCAGTCTGTGACAGAGATGAGGTGAATTTTTTCAGATACAACAATTTATTCTCTCTGTCCAGCAAACACAACTGAGTTGATACTGTATAAGATTTTCCCGATGACACAAAACATTTAAGGAAGACCTGGGAGACAATATCGATGATGATGAATGGATACATATATGTTAGAATGCCCAGTCATGTTCATATAATCTCAGACATAAATTACTGCAGTTTAAGACCATCCATAGAATGTACTATATGCCAGTGAAACTGAATTTCATGCACTCAGAAATTGTATTATTCTACTAGAGGTGTAAAACACAATAGGGGACAGATTTGCATATGTTGTGGTCTTGTGAAGGCTGGCGGAATTCTGGCAAAGAGTATGTTCTTTTATCTCAGCATGTCTACAGATTCTCCCTTCTCCCTGTTTTTGTTTGCTTGGAAATGTTGATACTGGAGACTGTTATCAGAAGAAACTGTGTAACCTAGCATTTATAGTGGCTAATAACTGCATTACCATTAATTGGAAGGTTGGTTATCCTCCAACAATGTATGGAAGAAATGTCAAGTTATGTACAGCATCACTAGATTTGTTTTAAGATTAAGGGTATACTGTGCAACTTTCATAAGGTCTAGATGCCTAATATGGAATACTGTACGACAAAAGAAGTCTGTATTGAAAACATGCCCAAGTCAGTGGAGATAGCTATTTAGACAATCCCTAGCTGCTGGGCTTCTCAGTCTTGGCCCTAGGTGTCTGCCGTACTGTTGTCACTCTGGTCTTGGCTTAACACGCCTGAAACCAATAATTTATGTTTCACTAAGATCCTAAAGCTGAGTGGGGTGTGTTGGGTTGGGGGGCTACAGGGCCGTGGACCCCTAGGGACAGGACGGGGTGACCCAGCTATATTGTGTGCAAGTAAAAAGAGCTCTACAGTACTATTAGGCCTATGATATGAATGATATGGAGAGTGTACTGTTTCTGTGTGTTATTGTGTAGGTGTGTGTGTGTGTTATCATTCAACTTTTGTTCCCACACCTTTCATTTGAGACAAAAAAAAGATGGGAAGGAAGTTGTATTTGGGAGAGAGTTGAGTTATTGACTAGACTGGTGGGGGTCAGGCGTGTAAGCGGCTCGGGTTGGCTGGGCAGTCTGGCTGAAATTTGATATAGAGGATGTCTTAAAGTTGATCAAAAGTTGTCTTTGTATTTTATTTGTAAGAGTTGTTCATTTGTTAAGCTATTGGTTAAAAGGTGCAACACAATATTGATTATTTCATTATCATGGATCTAGTTCAGTCTTATCAATCACTTAAACATATTTAATAATCTCTTACCTAGCTTAATGACTGTGGGCATTTTTGCTTACTTTTTGTTGTTGTAAATAGAGATGGCTAGAAGGGCCATGAGTCATATTATATTGTGTATAAATGCAGGAAATGTGCCAAGTTATAACATCTCGGCAAATAGCACTGCTGGGTGATTTAAAAGTCATAATCAATCGATGAATAATTAACAATAGTCTTAGCAATAATGTTTATATTTTATTTACAATATGTAGAATTTATGAGAATAGAAAGGTTCAGAACTTTTGTGAAACATCACAGCACAGTTATATATGGCAAATAGAAATCAAAACTGGATGTTCCTCAGAGATAGATGGGAGGGGTTGAGTGGAGCTGAAGGATGGGACTAAAAACAAACAAAAGATAACTATGGTAAAATATACTGTGTCTGTAAAATGTGTATATATAGTATGTATAAGCTGGAAGTAGAAGCCTAAATGTTGTTGTCCATTAGTTTACTCCAATTAGGGAAGGGGTGGTAGGGTTAGGTGAAAATAATAAAGGATAATATATTGGTAAAAAATATATATGGGGGATTGGAAATTATGCAGACAATTACATTGATGGAAACTACAATCGGTAATATTACAGCGGATCTACCCCAGTTATGTCACCCCCACTTCTAAAACCAAAGTTTCACCCGACTATATAAACTCAGCAAAAAAAGAAACGTCTCTTTTTCAGGACCCTGTCTTTCAAAGATAATTCGTAAAAATCCAAATAACTTCACAGATCTTCATTGTAAAGGGTTTAAACACTGTTTCCCATGCTTGTTCAATGAACCATAAACAATTATTGAACATGCACCTGTGGAACGGTTGTTAAGACACTAACAGCGTACAGACGGTAGCCAATTAAGGTCACAGTTATGAAAACGTAGGACACTAAAGAAGCCTTTCTTCTGACTCTGAAAAACACCAAAAGAAAGATGCCCAGAGTCCCTGCTCATCTGCGTGAACGTGCCTTAGGCATGCTGCAAGGAGGCATGAGGACTGCAGATGTGGCCAGGGCAATAAATTGCAATGTCCGTACTGTGAGACGCCTAAGACGGCACTACAGGGAGACAGAACGGACAGCTGATCGTCCTCGCAGTGACAGACCACGTGTAACAACACCTGCACAGGATCGGTACATCCAAACATCACACCTGCGGGACAGGTACAGGATGGCAACAACAACAGCTCGAGATACACCAGGAACGCACAATCCCTCCATCAGCACTCAGACTGTCCGCAATAGGCTGAGAGAGGCTGGACTGAGGGGTTGTAGGCCTGTTGTAAGGCAGGTCCTCACCAGACATCACCGGCAACGTCACCTATGGGCACAAACCCACTGTCGCTGGACCAGACAGGACTGGCAAAAAGTGCTCTTCACTGACGAGTCGCGGTTTTGTCAGTGAAGAGCACTTTTCTCACCAGGGGTGATGGTCGGATTCACGTTTATCATCGAAGGAATGAGCGTTACACCGAGGTCTGTACTCTGGAGTGGGATCGATTTGGAGGTGGAGGGTCCGTCGTGGTCTAGGAAGGTGTGTCACAGCATCATCGGACTGAGCTTGTTGTCATTGCAGGCAATCTCAACACTGTGCGTTACAGGGAAGACATCCTCCTCCCTCATGTGGTACCCTTCCTGCAGGCTCATCCTGACATGACCCTCCAGCATGACAATGCCACCAGCCATACTGCTCGTTCTGTGCGTGATTTCCTGCAAGACAGGAATGTCAGTGTTCTGCCATGACCAGCGAAGAGCCCGGATCTCAATCCCATTGAGCACGCCTGGAACCTGTTGGATCGGAGGGTGAGGGCTAGGGCCAATCCCCCCAGAAATGTCTGGGAACTTGCAGGTGCCTTGGTGGAAGTGTGGGGTAACATCTCACAGCAAGAACTGGCAAATCTGGTGCAGTCCATGAGGAGGAGATGCACTGCAGTACTTAATGCAGCTGGTGGCCACATCAGATACTGACTGTTACTTTTGACTCCCCCCTTTGTTCAGGGACACATTATTCCATTCCTGTTAGTCACATGTCTGTGAAACTTGTCTCAGTTGTTGAATCTTGTTATGTTCATACAAATACTTTAGTTTGCTGAAAATAAAATGCAGTTGACAGTGAGTTTATAATGCTGTACATCCAATATGCTATGATTGACTAGTAGTACTGGTGAACAGCGAGTGTTTATTTTCTGTTCAATACCAACTACTAACTCACAACAACAACCTCTCTTCAATGTTCTCTCCAACCAATGTTAATGGACCCTCATGCGCATATACTTCCGCTTTTCTGTTTCTCTACTTTCATCCTCCCATTTCTCTCAAGCACTTGCAGTTCTTCTTTCAGCAGACATCCTTTGAGAGGAAATAGTTGAGATTTCAGTGAAAGAAAATGAATGTTCTCTCCAACCAATGTTAATGGCACTTACATATACGTAAATACTGTCCTTGAACTGCTGAATACTATCTCTAAGATTAGAAGGATGTTTCTTATATCATCTTAATTAATTTAGCCTTGAGCATCGAGCGAGCGAACCTTCGAGTACCTTTTCATCCGTTCCAAATACAGAAAAATATCTTTCAAGTTCATCCTATGAGTAGATGGTAAGATATATATATATTTTTTTTTAAACAGACCAGGGACAAGAAAAAACATAAAAATAAGTTTGAAAAATAAAGTGATTTACCCCATTAAAATCGGTCTGATTTCCAGCCCAAAGCCCTGGTCTTCAGGCTGCCTTTCCTCTGCTCTTCCTCCTCCCCAGTCTGTCTCCCTCCTCCCCAGTGTGTTTCCCTCCGGATGAGTACTGTAGGAAACGAGTGGGGAGGAGCGGAGGTGTGGTGGAGGTGTGGTGGAGGTGGAGGAGACATCAGGCCCTAGTGCTAAATCTTATTTAACAGAGTTATAAACTGCGGCAGGATAATGGAGGTCATAAGACACTAATCTGCAGTTAGGGTGCTGTTAAAGTGGTGTGGAACCACACGTCATAATGAACGACCTGGCTGACTGATAATGTCCCCTCCGTCGTCTTACTGTCTGGCCTGCCCTGTCAGAGAGGGAGAGAGGGAAAGAGAGAGGGAGAAGGATCTGGCTAAAAATACTTGAATCAGTCATAGAGCCCATTGCCCTTTATGGTTGTGAGGTCTGGGGTCCGCTCACCAACCAAGAGTTCACAAAATGGGACAAACACCAAATTGAGACTGCATGCAGAATTCTGCAAAAATATCCTTCGCGTACAACGTAGAACATCAAATAATGCATGCAGAGCAGAATTAGGCCGATACCCACTAATTATCAAAATCCAGAAAAGAGACGTTAAATTCTACAACCACCTAAAAGGAAGCG
Organism: Salvelinus namaycush; assembly: GCF_016432855.1. Classification (NCBI taxonomy): domain Eukaryota; kingdom Metazoa; phylum Chordata; class Actinopteri; order Salmoniformes; family Salmonidae; genus Salvelinus; species Salvelinus namaycush. The sequence goes on along the minus strand of NC_052338.1, from coordinate 17,275,964 downwards.
ATTCCCAAACCTTCCACAACAAAGCCATCACCTACAGAGAGATGAACCTGGAGAAGAGTCCCCTAAGCAAGCTGGTCCTGGGGCTCTGTTCACAAACAGACCCCACAGAGCCCCAGGACAGCAACACAATTAGACCCAACCAAATCATGAGAAAACAAAAAGATAATTACTTGACACATTGGAAAGAATTAACTAAAAAACAGAGCAAACTAGAATGCTATTTGGCACTAAACAGAGAGTACACAGTGGCAGAATACCTGGCCACTGTGACTGACCCAAACTTAAGGAAAGCTTTGACTATGTACAGACTCAGTGAGCATAGCCTTGCTATTGAGAAAGGCCGCCGTAGGCAGACATGGCACTCAAGAGAAGACAGGCTATGTGCACACTGCCCACAAAATTAGGTGGAAACTGAGCTGCACTTCCTAACCTCCTGCCCAATGTATGACCATATTAGAGACACATATTTCCCTCAGATTACACAGATCCACAAAGAATTCGAAAACAAACCCAATTTTGATAAACTCCCATATCTACTGGGTGAAATTCCAGTGTGCCATCACAGCAGCAAGATTTGTGACCTGTTGCCACAAGAAAAGGGCAACCAGTGAAGAACTAACACCATTGTAAATACAACACATATTTATGCTTATTTATTTTCCCTTGTGTACTTGAACCATTTGTACATTGTTACAACACTGTATATATACATAATATGACATTTGTAATGTCTTTATTGTTTTGAAACTTCGGTATGTGTAATGTTTACTGTTAATTTTTATTGTTTATTTCACTTTTGTATATTATCTACCTCACTTGCTTTGGCAATGTTAACACTTGTTTCCCATGCCAATAAAGCCCCTTGAATTTAATTGAAAGAAAGAGAGGAGGGGAGAGAGAGAGGAGAAAGAAAAAGAGAGAGGGATGGAAAAAGGAGGTAGAGAGAGTGATTCTAGCAGTTCCCTTGTGGCACTTTTCATGTTAGATGAATGTTTTTCCTCTTCATCAAACAAGTCACACACCTCGTTCTGCATGATGTTAAACACATAGTTACTCACACACTCCAGCTGTGCTTCATGTTGGAGCAGTATTGGGGGTTCAGGGAATCAGAGTGTAGGAGAAGGTTTAGGAAACAGTGGCACAAAGGTGGGGAGCGCAATCCCAGGACACTGACTGTCAAAATGTCTCTGCAGCTATTTTATTTTGACACACACACACACAGGTTATTGGGTTAGGCCTGTAATGTGATGAACCCAGCATGCTCCTTTCAGCTGAGGTATTTTACCGGCATAAATTTTGGTCAAATACACAGCGGCAGTATTGTCAGAACTCATACATGTTACTACGAACGATCGATGCACTGCAGCATGTTTAACCCCACCTCAAGAACTCCCAATGGGGGGGGGGCGAGAGAGAGCGAGAGAGAGAGAGCGAGAGAGAGAGAGCAGGTGGCTGTGAGGAGAGGAGACCTGCTATCCTACTCCAATGAGCTTTGTTGCAAAAACATTAATATTGTCACATTCGTTTTACTCTGCCGCCATTAGATGTGAGAGAGCAGAGTTATGAGGCTGGAGGGCTGGAGGTGAGGATGTAGAAAATCCTAAGAGGTTTGATGCTGCTGCCACTACTTCAAGGCCTCAGGGAATGGTGGGGTGGGGGGTCGTTGACACTCTCAACAGGTTGAAAAGAGAGAAGGAGAGGGCGAGATGAAAGAGTGAGAAAGAGAGAGAGAGATACAGAGAGAGAGATAGAAGAGAAAGAGAGAAGAGAAGAGAGTGCAATAGAGAGAAGAGATACTGTAGAAAGAAAGAAAGAAAGAGAGACAGAAAGAGAGGGGGGGGTAAGATAAAAGACAGCTCCAAATCATTGAGCTGCTTATCAGTCAGTCTGCTTTACGAGGCTGCTCTCTCCCATGGAGGCCTGTCTGATACAGCCTCTAAAATGTTTGTAAGAAAGCACACACGGAACACATGCACGCACACACACACTCACACTTCACCCAGGAACACAGTGACCAACACCCATGCACGCACACACACAGGTTTTATTTCAACATTCATAGACCTAAATGAGATGTTTGTTCTTTCCTTAACCACTGTGTTTTTGTAGCAAATAGACAACATTGTCACATTGCCATGGTAATGTACCATTCTAGAAATGTACCAAGTATTTTGTAACCTGTATGGCACTGCTGTCTATTTTAAAGGTATTTAATTCAGGGCTGACAAGTTCCTTACCTTCTCTTACCTTTTATTTATTTAATTTTTACTTTTACCCTTTTTCTCCCCAATTGGTAGTTACAGTCTTGTCTCATCGCTGCAACTCCCCTACGGACTCAGAAGAGGCGAAGGTCAAGAGCCATGCGTCCTCCGAAACACGACCCTCCCAAGCAGCACTGCTTCTTGACACACTGCTCGCTTAACCCGGAAGCCAGCCGCACCAATTTGTCAGAGGAAACACTGTCTAACTGACAACCGAAGTCAGCTTGTAGGCACCCGGCCCACCACAAGGAGTCGCTAGAGCACGATGAGACAAGGAAATCCCAGCCGGCCAAACCCTCACTTAACCTGGGCGACTCTGGGCTAATTCGCCGCGTCATGGCTGTGACACAGCCTGGGATCGAACTCGAGGCTGTAGTGACGCCTCGGCACTGCGATGCATTTTTGCGGTAAAACTGCAATTAGTTGGTTCTAATTTTGAATAGAGCAGACATTTCCATATATTTTTGTTGGCTGCATGTGTGACATAACTCCACCAGTCCTATTTATGATATCCTTCGAAAGATTATACTGTTTAATTTATTTTATTTTTATACATTTTTGTATTAATTAGTATAACCATAATATTTGTTTTATTATTTGTTTTGTCTTTTCTGGTAGATTAACCTGAAATAGCAATCAACTTTCTATGGCTTGTTTAAAAAATAGATTATTTAATTTTCAAATAACTGAAAGTGAGAGGTTGTAATCTATTTGAAGGGAAAAAGGCCATTCTTGAACATGGGATGAGACATTCTTACGAATCTGATGGGAAAACCAGTTCGGATTAAGGTATAGTTTTTGTATGACTGAAGCCTTCAGTGAGAGTTCTAATGCTTTAATATTTAATCATTTCTGCCATCCAAATTCATATTCACTATATAAAAGGGCCCATTTAATTTTGTCTGGCTTGCCATTCCAAATAAAATGTAATCTTTTTTGCTCATATAATTTAAAAAAAACAATTTGTTGGGTGTTGGCAGGGCCATAAGCAAATAGGTAAACTAGAATATGACTAAATAGTTAATCAATGTGATTTTTTCCAAAAGTAGACAGGTATTTTCCTTTCCATGGTAGCAAGATCTTATTTATTTTTGTTAACTTTCTATTAAAATGTATTGTAGTGAGATAATTTCTTTATTTCGGGATATGAATACCTAGTGTCACGCCCTGATCTGTTTCACCTGTCCCTGTGATTGTCTCCACCCCCTCCAGGTGTCGCTTATTTTCGCCATTGCCAGTTCGTCTTGTATGTTTAGTCAAGTCAACCAGCATGTTTTTCCCCGTATTCCTTTTCTATTCTGCTAGTCTTCCAGGTTTGACCACTGCCGGACTCTGAACTGGTTATGACCTTTTGCTTGTACACAACCATTCTCTTGCCTACCCCTTTTGGATTAATAAACATTGTAAGACTCCATCTGCCTCCTGTGTCTGCATCTGGGTCTCGCCTTGTGCCTTGATAACCTAGTATGTCCACTTCACCATCAGATCATTTTATTGGTAAACTACACGGTACTGTAAAAGTTGTATTTTTTACTGATCCAATATGTAATATACACTTATCATTTGATTGCAATCCAGAGAAGTTCGAAAAAATTATCTAGATCCTGTATGAGGCTGTGGAGGGATCGAAATGGAGGATTGAAAAGGAAACATGAATCATCAACGTACAAAGACACCTTTGTTTTTAAGCTCTGGATTTCTAGCCCCTTGATATTATTGTTGGATCTCATTTTAATAGCTAACATTTCGATGGCCATAATAAATAGATATGCCGATAGTGGACAACCTTGTTATACTCCACTTGACAGTTTAATACTTTCTGAGAAGTAGCCATTATTTACTATTTTACACCTATGGTTACTATATATATATATATATATATATATATATATATATATATATATATATATATATATATATATATATATATATATATATATATATATAAAACTTTAACCTGTGGAATAAGATACTCAAATTTAAATATTCCAGGCATTAATATATAAATTCCAGTCGTACTTTCTCAAAAGCCTTTTCAAAGTCAGCTATGAATACCAGGCCTGGTTTCTCAGATTTTTCAAAGTGTTCTACTATTTCCAGTGCCTGTCTTAAATGATCTCCAATGTATCGTCCATGTAAATAACCTGTCTGATTAGGATGAATAATATCCAACAATACCTTTATAATTCTATGCGCTAGGCATTTTGCTCGAATTTTTGCATGACAACATTGAAGTGTAAGGGGCCTCCAAATTTTGAAATGGGCTGGATCTTTATATTTACTGTTTCAGTAATAGTGAAATCAGACCTTTTTGAGTATCTAATAGTCTACCATTTGAATAGGAGTGGTTAAAACATGCTAGTAACGGCTCTGTAATTTGGCCTTCATATGAGTCTTTCTGTACAGCTGTTAATTTTACATTATTCATAGAAAAAAAGCATTGCAATTACCTTCGGTTAGTGGAGATGGAGTAGACAGTCAAAACATATGCTTAAAGTACTTTGCTTACTCTTTCAAAATATTGTTTGTTTCAGTAAATTATTTTTGGCAGTATTTATGTTGAAAAAATAAATATTGGTGAATTTTTCCCCATATTGTATCCAGTTCACTTTATTTCCATAATGTCTTACTCTCTGGTACAGTTTTTTTGTTATCTGTACTGTTAGTCCCTCTATTTCCTTTGTAAATATAACTCTTTGACCTAAATTGCTTTTGTTTTAAAGATGAGAATTTAATTGCATGGCCTCTATAAAGGTACATTTAAAAGTGTCCCATACAATAAGGGGATCTTGTGCACCTATGTTATGTTGGATATACTTAGTATACTTAGTATCCCTCATTTACTAAAGTGTTTACATTCCTTTGGCAGTTAACTGTACTGGCACATGTTTGTACACAGCGGTAGAGACATCAATGGGGGCCAGAGAAAAAAGGACTTGGTGATATGCTTTTACAGTACCTGAGATTTAGTTTCACAGATGTACAGAAATTTCATTTAATGTTACAAACACATGCACGAACACACACACACACAGTACCAGTCATACATGGAGCCATTAGTCTTAACAAACCTGTGCTAATGCATCTAGCTTATCTTTGATAACGTACTTCACTGTAGTAGGAGAAACATACTGGTTAAATGTTTTCACAGAATTCATACAATACTAGACAGGAAATTGAGAATTGAGGGGGGAAAGAAAGCTACTTGGAAAGAAAAGCTTTTAACTCCTATCTGAAAAGATGACTCCTAGGGGATCGAAGTAGAACCCATTGTAACTGCAAAACAACTCCACTAAGTAGATTTTTCTGTGTAGCCGAGGAGATGCACTCCTTATCATTCTTTCCATTTCCTCTGTTCTTTTAGACTCTCAGAACTCCACACTTAGAATCTCAGAACCGTCTAAAAACAATCTGCAACAAAGTGAGACAGAGCAAGAGAGAGACAGAATGATTTATATACAGTACCAGTCAAAAGTTTGGACACCTCTACTCATTCAAGGGTTTTGCTTTGTTTTGACTATTTTCTACGTTCTATAATAATAGTGAAGAGATCACGACTATGAAAAAACACATATGGAATGTAGCAACCAAAAAAAAGTGTTAAACAAAACAATATATATTTTAGGTTTTAGATTCTTCAAAAAGTAGCCACCCTTTGCCTTGATGACAGCGTGGCACAATCTTGGCATTCTCGCAATCAGCTTCATGAGGTAGTCACCTGGAATGCATTCCAATTAACAGTTGTGCCTTGTTAAAAGTTAAATTGTGGAATTTCTTTCCTTAATGTGTTTGAGCCAATCAGTTGTGTTGTGACAAGGTAGTGGTGGTATACACAAGATAACCCTATTTGGTAAAAGACAAAGTCCATATTATGGCAAGAACAGGTCAAATTAGCAAAGAGAAACAACAGTCCATCAATACTTTAAGAGATGATGGTCAGTCAACACTTAACCAGCATGGCTACCACAGCATTCTGCAGCGATACGCCATCCCATCTAGTTTGCGCTTAGTGGGACTATCATTTGTTTTTCAACAGGACAATGACCCAACACACCTCCTGGCTGTGTAAGGGATATTTGATCAAGGAGAGTGATGGAGTGCTGCATCAGATGACCTGGCCTCCATAATCACCCAACCTCAACCCAATTGAGATGGTTTGGGATGAGTTGGACCGCAGAGTGAAGGAAAAGCAGCCAACAAGTGCTCAGTATATGTGGGAACTCTTTCAAGACTGTTGGAAAATCATTCCTTATGAAGCTGGTTGAGAGAATGCCAAGGTTGTGCAAAGCTGTCATCAAGGCAAAGGGTGGCTACTTTGAAGAATCAAAAATATATTTTGGTTATTACATGATTCCATATGTGTTATTAGCATATGTGGACAACTACAAATAACTAGGTGTCTGGCTAGACTGTAAACTCTCCTTCCAGACCCACATTAAGCATCTCCAATCCAAAATTACATCTAGAATCGGCTTCCTATTTTGCAACAAAGCCTCCTTCACTCATGCTGCCAAACATACCCTCGTAAAACTGACTATCCTACCGATCCTTGACTTCGGCGATGTCATTTACAAAATAGCCCCCAACACTCTACTCAGCAAACTGTCCATCACAGTGCCATCCGTTTTGTCACCAAAGCCCCATATACTACCCACCACTGCAACCTGTATGCTCTCGTTGGCTGACCCTCACTACATATCCATTGCCAAACCCACTAGCTCCAGGTCATCTATAAGTCTTTGCTAGGGAAAGCCCCACCTATCTCAGCTCACTGGTCACCATAGCAACACCCACCCGTAGCATGCGCTCCAGCAGATATATTTCACTGGTCATCCCCAAAGCCAACACTTCCTTTGGCCGCCTTTCCTTCCAGTTCTCTGCTGCCAATGACTGGAACGAATTGCAAAATTCTCTGAAGCTGGAGACTCATATCTCCCTCACTAACTTGAAGCATCAGCTGTCAGAGCAGCTTACCGATCACTGTACCTGTATACAGCCAATGTGTAAATAGCACACCCAACTACCTCATCCCCATATTATTACATACCCTCCTGCTCTTTTGCACCCCAGTGTCTCTACTTGCATATCAATCACTCCAGTGTAAATGCTAAATTGTAATTATTTTGCCTCTATGGCCTATTTATTGCCTACCTCCCGACTCTTCTACATTTGCACACACTGTACATAGATTCTTCGTTTCTATTGTGTTATTAACTGTACTTTTGTTTATGTGTAACTCTGTTGTTGTTTTTGTCACACTGCTTTGCTTTATCTTGGCCAGGCCGCAGTTGTAAATGAGAACTTGTTCTCAACTGGCCTACCTGGTTAAATAAAGGTGAAAAAAAGAAAAAGAAAATCCTAGTTTTGAAAATAGTAGAAAATAGTAAAAAATTAAGAAAAACCCTGGAATGAGTAGGTGTGTCCAAACGTTTGACTATGACTACAGTCATGGCCAAAAGATTTGAGAATGACACAAGTATTAATATTCACAAAGCTTGCTGCTTCAGTGTCTTCAGATATTTTTGTCAGATGTTACTATGGAATATTGAATATAATTTCAAGCATTTCATAAGTGTCAAAGGCTTTTTGACAATTACAGGCTTTTATTGACAAAGAGTCAATATTTGCAGTGTTGACCCTTCTCTTTCAAGACCTCTGCAATCCGCCCTGGCATGCTGTCAATTAACTTCTGGGACACATCATGACTGATGGCAGCCCATTCTTGCATAATCAATACTTGGAGTTTGTCAGAATGTGTGGGTTTTTGTTTGTCCACCCACCTCTTGAGGATTGACCACAAGTTCTCAATGGGATTAAGGTCTGGCGAGTTTCCTGGCCATGGACCCAAAATATCGATGCTTTGTTCCACGAGTCACTTAGTTATCACTTTTGCCTTATGGCAAGTTGCTCCATCATGCTGGAAAAGGCATTGTCCGTCACCAAACTGTTCCTTGATGGTTGGGAGAAGTTGCTCTCGGAAGATGTGTTGTAGAGGTCGACCGATTAATTGGAATGGCCGATTAATTAGGGCCGATTTCAAGTTTTCATAACAATCGGTAATCTGCATTTTTTGATACCGATCATGGCCGATTACATTGCACTCCACGAGGAGACTGCGTGGCAGGCTGACTACCTGTTATACGAGTGCAGCAAGGTGCCAAGGTAAGGTGCTAGCTAGCATTAAAGGTATCTTATAAAAAACAATCAATCTTAACATAATAACTAGTTAACTACACATGGTTGATGATATTACTAGTTTATCTAGCTTGTCCTGCGTTGCATATAATTGATGCGGTGCCTGTTAATTTATCATTGAATCACAGCCTACTTCGCCAAACGGGTGATTTAACAAGCGCATTTGCGAAAAAAGCACTGTCGTTGCACCAATGTGTACCAAACCATAAACATCAATGCCTTTCTTAAAATCAATACACAAGTATATATTTTTAAACCTGCATATTTTGTTAATATTGCCTGCTAACATTCATTTCTTTTAACTAGGGACATTGTGTCACTTCTCTTGCGTTCTGTGTAAGCAGAGTCAGGGTATATGCAGCAGTTTGGGCCGCCTGGCTCGTTGCGAACTGTGTGAAGACCATTTCTTCCTAACAAAGACAGCCAACTTCGCCAAACGGGGGATGATTTAACAACAGCGCATTTGCTAAAAAAAGCACAATCGTTGCATGAATGTACCTAACCATAAACATCAATGCCTTTCTTAAAATCAATACACAGAAGTATATATTTTTTTAAACCTGCATATTAGTATAAAGAAATTCATGTTAGCAGGCAATATTAAACAAGGGAAATTGTGTCACTTCTCTTGCGTTTATTGCACGCAGAGTCAGGGTATATGCAACAGTTTGGGCCGCCTGGCTCGTTGAACTAATTTGCCAGAATTTTACATAATTATGACGTAACATTGAAGGTTGTGCAATGTAACAGCAATATTTAGACTTATGGATGCCACCAGTTAGATAAAATACAGAACGGTTCCGTATTTCACTGAAAGAATAAACGTTTTGTTTTTTGAAATTATAGTTTCCGGATTTGACCATATTAATGACCTAAGGCTTGTATTTCTGTGTGTTATTATATTATAATTAAGTCTATGATTTGATAGAGCAGTCTGACAGAGCGGTGGTAGGCAGCAGCAGGCTCGTAAGCATTAATTCAAACAGCACTGCGTTTTGCCAGCAGCTCTTCGCAATGCTTCAAACATTGCGCTGTTTATGACTTCAAGCCTTTCAACTCCTGAGATTAGGCTGGCAATACTAAAGTGCCTATTAGGACATCCAATAGTCAAAGGTATATGAAATACAAATGGTATAAAGAGAAATAGTCCTGTAATAACTACAACCTAAAACTTGTTACATGGGAATATTTAAGACTCATGTTAAAAGGAACCACCAGCTTTCATATGTTCTCATGTTCTGAGCGAGGAACTTAAACGTTAGCTTTGGAATAATATATATATATAAATAAATAATAGGGCAGATTAATCGGTATCAGCTTTTTTTGGTCCTCCAATAATCGGTATTGGTATCGGCATTGAAAAATCATAAATCGGTCGACCTCTAATGTGTTGGTACCATTCTTTATTCATGGCTGTGTTCTAGGGCAAAATTGTGAGTGAACCCGCTCCCTTGGCTGAGAAGCAACCCCACACATGAATGGTCTCAGGATGCTTTACTGTTGGCATGACACAGGACTGATGATAGCGCTCACCTTGTCTTCTCCGGACAAGCTTTTATCTGGATGGCCCAAACAATCGGAAAGGGGATTCATCAGAGAAAATGACTTTACACCAGTCCTCAGCAGTCCAATCCCTGTACCTTTTGCAGAATATCAGTCTGTCCCTGATGTTTTTCCTGGAGAGAAGTGGCTTCTTCGCTGCCTTTCTTGACACCAGGCCATCCTCCAAAGTCTTTGCCTCACTGTGCGTGCAGACGCACTCACACCTGCCTGCTGCCATTCCTGAGCAAGCTCTGTACTGGTGGTGCCCCTATCCCGCAGCTGAATCAACTTTAGGAGACGGTCCTGGCGCTTGCTGGACTTTCTTGGGCGCCCTGAAGCCTTCTTCACAACAATTGAACCGCTCTCCTTGAAGTTCTCAATTATCCGATAAATGGTTGATTTAGGTGCAATCTTACTGGCAGCAATATCCTTGCCTGTGAAGCCCTTTTTGTGCAAAGCAATGATGACAGCACGTGTTTCCTTGCAGGAAGCCATGGTTGACAGAGGAAGAACAATTATTCCAAGCACTACCCTCCTTTTGAAGCTTCCAGTCTGTTATTCGAACTCAATCAGAATGACAGAGTGATCTCCAGCCTTGTCCTCGTCAACACTCACACCTGTGTTAAAGAGAGAATCACTGACATGATGTCAGCTGGTCCTTTTGTGGCAGGGCTGAAATGCAGTGGAAATGTTTTTTGGGGATTCAGTTCATTTGCATGGCAAATAGGGACTTTGCGATTAATTGCAATTCATCTGATCACTCTTCATAACATTCTGGAGTATATGCAAATTGCCATCATACAAACTGAGGCAGCAGACTTTGTGAAAATTAATATTTGTGTCATTCTCAAAACTTTTGGCCACGACTGTATATACAGTTGAAGTCGGAAGTTTACATACACTTAGGTTGGAGTTATTAAAACTAGTTTTTCAACCACTCCACAAATGTCTTGTTAACTTCTCTGGGATATGTGGGACGCTAACGTCCCACTTGGCCAAAAGCCAGTAAAAATGCAGAGCGCCAAATTCAAATAAATTACTATAAAACTCCAACTTTCATGAAATCACACATGAAAGACACCAAATTAAAGCTACACTTGTTGTGAATCCAGCCAACATGTCTGATTTCAAAAAGGATTTACGGCGAAAGCACACCAAACGATTATGTTAGGTCAGTACATAGCCACAGAAAAACACAGCCATTTTTCCAGCCAAAGAGAGGAGTAACAAAAAGCAGAAATAGAGATGAAATTAATCACTAACCTTTGATGATCTTCATCAGATGACACTCATAGGACTTCATGTTACACAATACATGTATGTTTTGTTCGGTAAAGTTCATATTTATATCCAAAAATCTGAGTTTAGGCGGGACGCTACTGTCTCACTTGGCCAAAAGCCAGAGAAAATGCAGAGCGCCATATTCAAATAAATTACTATAAAAATCTAACTTTCATTAAATCACACATGAAAGATACCAAATTAAAGCTACACTGGTTGTGAATCCAGCCAACATGTCAGAAGTCAAATAGACTTTTCGGCGAAAGCAAACGATGCTATTATCAGAGTTAGCACCATTGTAAACAAAGAGAGATAAGCATATTTCAACCCTGCAGGCGCGACACAAAACGCAGAAATAAAAATATAATTCATGCCTTACCTTTGACGAGCTTCTGTTGTTGGCACTCCAATATGTCCCATAAACATCACAAATGGTCCTTTTGTTCGATTAATTCTGTCGATATACATCCAAAATGTCCATTTATTTGGCGTTTGATCCAGAAAAACACCGGTTCCAACTTGTGAAACATGACTACAAAATATCTCAAAAGTTTCCTGTAAACTTTGCCAAAACATTTCAAACTACTTTTGTAGTACTACTTTAGGTATTTTTTTACGTAAATAATCGATAAAATTGAAGACGGGATGATCTGTGTTCAATACAGGATTAAAACAATCTGTAGCATGCTTTCTGGTCACGCGCCTCTATCTAACAGCACACAACAAGTGACCCTTATTCAAAATGGCCGTACTTCTCATCACTCAAAGGAAAAACCCTCAACTAATTTCTAAAGACTGTTGACATCCAGTGGAAGCGGTAGGAACTGCAAGAAGGTCAATTAGAAATCTGTATTCCCAATGAAAACTCATTGAAAAGACAGTGACCTCAAAAAAACTATCTGAATGGTTTGTCCTCGGGGTTTCGCCTGCTAAATAAGTTCTGTTATACTCACAGACATGATTCAAACAGTTTTAGAAACTTCAGAGTGTTTTCTATCCAAATCTACTAACAATATGCATATCTTATCTCCTGGGGATGAGTAACTGGCAGTTTAATTTGGGTATGCTTTTCATCCAAACGTGAAAATGCTGCCCCCTACCCTAGAGAAGTTAACCCTCCATCATAGAAAATAAAAATTGAAAGAAAAGACCAAGGAAAGAATCAAGAAAATAAGTTAGGACAGGGTCCTCCACACCAAACACTCAAACTCCAAAAAACTCCCAGCATGCACAGCAAGAGAGACTGAGATATAAAAAGAAGAGAAGAGAGAGAGGGGCACAATGGGAAGTTTAGTGGATAAATAATTAATTTAGAGATGTAGTTACTGCCTCCATTTACGATGATAGCAACCTACTAGCAATGAGACGGAGTAAGAAGAGAACAACACAGTATATACAGTATATCACAAAAGTGAGTACACCCCTCACATTTCTGTAAATATTTGAGTATATCTTTTCATGTGACAACACTGAAGAAATTACACTTTGCGGAAGGTGGAGGAGTGCAAGGTCTCTAACGTCCACCAGCTCCGTGATGTCGTCACGGAGGAGTGGAAGAGGACTCCAGTGGCAACCTGTGAAGCTCTGGTGAACTCCATGCCCAAGAGGGTTAAGGCAGTGCTGGAAAATGATGGTGGCCACACAAAATATTAACACTTTGGGCCCAATTTGGACATTTTCACTTAGGGGTGTACTCACTTTTGTTGCCAGCGGTTTAGACATTAATGGCTGTGTGTTGAGTTATTTTGAGGGGACAGCAAATTTACACTGTTATACAAGCTGTACACTTACTACTTTACATTGTAGCAAAGTGTCATTTCTTCAGTGTCACATGAAAAGATATACTCAAATATTTACAAAAATGTGAGGGGTATACTCACTTTTGTGATATACTGTAAATTAGAGATCGACCGATTATGATTTTTCAACGCCGATACCGATACGGATTATTGGAGGACCAAAAAAAGCCGAACTGATTAATCGGACGATTTTTTTAATTTATCTGTAATAATGACAATTACAACAATACTGAATGAACACTTATTTTAACTTAATATAATACATCAATGAAATCAATTTAGCCTCAAATAAATAATGAAACATGTTCAATTTGGTTTAAATAATGCAAAAACAAAGTGTTGGAGAAGAAAGTAAAAGTGCAATATGTGCCATGTAAGAAAGCTAACGTTTAAGTTCCTTGCTCAGAACATATGAAAGCTGGTGGTTCCTTTTAACATGAGTCTTCAATATTCCCAGGTAAGAAGTTTTAGGTTGTAGCTATTATAGGAATTATAGGACTATTTCTCTCTATACAATTTGTATTTCATATACCTTTGACTATTGGATGTTCTTATAGGCACTTTAGTATTGCCAGAGTAACAGTATAGCTTCCATCCCTCTCCTCGCCGCTACCTGGGCTCGAACCAGGAACACATCGACAACAGCCACCCTCGAAGCAGCGTTACCCATGCAGAGCAAGGGGAACAACTACTCCAAGTCTCAGAGCGAGTGACGTTTGAAACGCTATTAGCGCGCACCCCGCTAACTAGCTAGCCATTTCACATCGGTTACACCAGCCTAATCTCGGGAGTTGATAGGCTTGAAGTCATAAACAGCGCAATGCTTGAAGCACAGCGAAGAGCTGCTGGCAAAACGCACAAAAGTGCTGTTTGAATGAATGCTTACGAGCCTGCTGGTGCCTACCATCGCTCAGTCAGACTGCTCTATCAAATCATAGACTTAATTATAACATAATAACACACAGAAATACGAGCCTTAGGTCATTAATATGGTCAAATCCAGAAACGATCATCTCGAAAACAAAACTTTTATTCTTTCAGTGAAATACGGAACCGTTACGTATTTTATCTAACGGGTGGCATCCATCAGTCTAAATATTCCTGTTACATTGCACAACCTTCAATGTTATGTCATAATTACGTAAAATTCTGGCAAATTAGTTCGCAATGAGCCTTGCGGCCCAAACTGTTGCATATACCCTGACTCTGCGTGCAATGAACGCAAGACACAATTTCACCTGGTTAATATTGCCTGCTAACCTGGATTTCTTTTAGCTAAATATGCAGGTTTAAAAATATATACTTCTGTGTATTGATTTTAAGAAAGGCATTGATGTTTATGGTTAGGTACACGTTGGAGCAACGACAGTCCTTTTTCACGAATGCGCACTGCATCGATTATATGCAACGCAGGACACGCTAGATAAAGTAGTAATATCATCAACCATGTGTAGTTATAACAAGTGATTATGATTGATTGATTGATTGTTTTTTATAAGATAAGTTTAATGCTAGCTAGCAACTTACCTTGGCTTCTTACTGCATTCGCGTAACAGGCAGGCTCCTCGTGAGGCAGGTGGTTAGAGCGTTGGACTAGTTAACCGTAAGGTTGCAAGATTGAATCCCTGAGCTGACAAGGTAAAAATATGTCGTTCTGCCCCTGAACAAGGCAGTTAACCCACCGTTCATAGGCCGTCATTGAAAATAAGAATGTGTTCTTAACTGACTTGCCTAGTTAAATAATATAAATAGAACAGAATATATAATATGCATAATAAACAAGCCATTGTGGGGAAAATATTAGTTTGAGGTATCTCTCACATGCACAGTGTGTTGCTCTCAAAGTCCCCATTTTGCTAAGCCCTAGCATACACAAACACACACACAAACAGACGCATGCAAACACACACACACACAAAAGCACGCAAACACCCCCCCCCCCCTCCCCCACCCAAGGTCAATAGAAGCATTACAGGTATCGACAGCATCAATCAAAGAGCCTCTGGCCCCGACAGCAGGACAACAACGATTGATTCTAGATTCATCATCTAAGGATCATTTACCAAATAATTTACGCATCATTTCAGAGCCCCGCCGGCAAATCAAAGGGCCCTGGATCACACCCTTAAGGGACTAGTATATGGTAGACACACACACACGCATGTACGCACATACACACGCGTACGCGCACACACTCCTAATCAGACAAACTGTGCTGCAAACACGTTAGGTTCATTATTCATCTAGCGACCAATGACTTTATTCCCTCCAGTCAGCTTCCTGTACATGAATGAATAAGGTCACTTTTTCAGCTTGCTAGACATGACTGGTGTGATTGTTGTTTCATGTCGTGCATGGAAGAATGAATTGACTGGGGGAGAGACAAATCCGTATGTGTGTGTGTGAGTGTTTCCTACAGCAGAGTACACAACCCTACCCAGGAGTCTGCTTCAGGGGTTGTGTGTCAGTTGTTAATGTCATAGAGTAGAGCACTATTTAAATACAGACAGATACACAAACACACTGTACCTGACATGCACACTGCATATTTAAACTCTACACACACTTACAAACACACACACGCATACACGCACACACACTGTCTCTCTCTCGCTCTCCCTCTCTCTGTCTGACTAGTGGTGAGTGAGACTGGTACTGGAAGTGTTGTTCCTCTGGGTGATGTTATCTTCTCAGAAAGCTGACAATGAGGACAATTTTAAATCTCCCCGTTATCATGCTAAGTGTGACCAACCAGCTGGGACAGCTGGCTCCTAAGGACACACACACAAACACACACTGCCTCGGGACACACAATCACAGAGGTACGGCTGGCTGTGATAACTACTTCAGAGGAGTGTAGCGTTACAGACAGGGATTTACCCTTTAGTACCCAAGCCCATAACCATATTACTGTAAGCAGACATTCTCCAGTTGCAGTGATGGGAGCATGTTCAAAAGACAAACACATGTGTGAGGGAAAATGTTGTCTGAAGAGCTAGCATTGAATTGTACACAGCATCTCCTCTCACTCTATCTTGGTTTGTTCAGGTGAATGTGACCTGCTCCTCAGACCAATTGGCAGTACGCCCAGAACATTGTTCTGGGAACCAAAAGGAGTATCTTAGTTTCAAGGTCCCAGCTTTGAGAGAAGAAGCCTTGTCAGTCACATGCAGGAACCAACGTTACTAATGAATAATGTAAATCATGCTTATATGACTTGCTTGTTTAGCACTATATAAGGACTGAGAGGGAACGCCCTTGTCAGAGTTTTCATTATGCTTGGATTGAGTTTGTGAACCTCTCCGGCCATGATAATAAAGACTGATTAATTTACAGTGAGTTTAGAGAGTCCTTAGTGGTGAATTTCCACGGCACATGCACATAAGCATCATGCACATTTGCACACACACACACACATTGTCTAAGGACAAGAAGCCTTGAGTTTTTTGCATGCTTGTGAGCGTACAATCACACGTACATATGTGTGTGTAGAGCCAGGGTAAAACTTTCAGAGAAGCCCTCTTTCATCCGGAGCCTTGAAGAGAGAGAAATAAAACAATATTGTGCCTGGCCTGGCTCCAACCCCAGTGAGAGAGAGGACAGACAGGCAGAACTCGGGGTGGCAGGGAGTTTATGAAAACACTGCCTGATGTTGTAACTGTAATAGCTTGTCTTTTCAGAGCTGCTTTTCCAGCCTAAAAGGGTCTTATTTCCCTGCGTTGCCCGGCTTTTAAGAGTCTGTGCTTACATTCTCTCCTCTCTTTATTGGCCTCTTATCCCTCCTTATCTGGCGTTTTTTTTTTTATACCAAACCCAGCTAATTTGCCTATTATAATGACCCTGGCCTTTGACCCCTGGATGAAATACATACCAGCCATAATGCTCACTATATTACAGCTAACTCATTAAGGCGCTGTCAGCTGTGTGTCAGCACTGCTAATCTCCTCTCCTTCTGGAAAGAAAGCATGTTTTTCCAGTTAGCCGAGCTGATGATGATAAAATCCCCACATCTACTATATTACCCTGTGTTTGGATTCGGACTAAAGACAGAAACATAACTCATCATGATCTACAGTACAGAATAGTCCCTGGATTTGCCTAACATTTTGTTTTACTCTTCTGCTGCAGTGGGCATTTTGTGTGAAAGGCCTGGCAGTGCTTCCATAAGGAAAATGTGGAGCCAGACATTTGACCAGCAGCATTTTAATTTACCGGACATTTGAGAAATTTACCGGACCCATATGCATTAGGTGCGTAACCTGATTAGGACATCCACCCACAGTGATCAGAATGAGAGAAATCACATTTAGATTATGGTAATTAATCATAACAGAACATGCAACTCTAGGATGCAATAGCGTGTATCCTTCTTACTGAACACAGATGTGCGCTTTGAAGATGTTAGAATAACTGTCCACATGTATTTTTCCTCAGCCAACAAGATGAGTAATGAACAGCAAAATCAATAGCCTTTGTCAATCTACTATCCCATAGTAGAAAAGTTGATCTATTCTATTGGTCAGCTTGTCGTTCTGTGCGAAAAAGAAATGGCCTATTCCAAACAGACTCTAGAACAGTTGTGGGATGATAGATCCCAAATTCATATAACCAGTACATCAACAAAAACTTTAAAAAGCAACAGATCAGAACGTTTAGCTTAAAATGTTGATAAACTATTATTTCATAATTTTGTTCTGAAGCTGATAAATGAAATTGTTGCTGGACAAAATGTCTCTGAGAAGAAAAAAAATCCATAGCAAAATAATGCTTTTTTATTAATTTATTCAATACCAGTCGATGTGCTCCAACTTCATTGGCTAATAAATCCTCTTCATTGGCTAATAAGCTGTTTGGAAATTAGTGTCAGGTGCGTGAGTTTCTATTTTTACACTTCTGAGACTGTTCATTTCAGCTCATGAAACATGTGACCAACACTTTGCATGTTGCATACATTTTTTTGTTCAGTGTATATTAATTCATGATTTATAGCAGGGATGAAGACGCATTGGGCAATGCTTTTCAATAAAACGCACATTTCTATTCTGTTAAAAACAATAATCAACAGTAAATGTGATTTTTGAGCACAATGGGTGGACGCCCTAATGCGTTAAGCACCCAATGCATATGGATGTCTGGTACATTTCTGAAATGTTCAGTAAAGTAAAATCCTGTCGGTCACGTTGTACGGTGCCCAATTTTTCTAACAGGAAGCGTGGTGTGTGTGTGTGTGTGTGTATGTGCGGAAGTTAACCAGCTCATTTCTCAGGCATTGTCTCTACTTCCTGTTGCTCCGGGACTCTGTTCAGTACTTTCTATCAATTCTACTACACTGAATATGAGCAATGCTCCCCATCACCCCTCCTATATCTCTGCTCGTCGACCCCAACCTCACCCTACCCTAACACAAGCATAAAGCCTAATGCACACATTCACATTCACTCAACAAGCCAAGTCAAGGACTGCATCCCAAATGGCACCCTATTTCCTACATAGTGCCCTACTTTTGACCAGACCCTGGTCAAAAGTAGTGCACTATAAAGGGAATAGGGCGTCATTTGGGACTCAATGGAGCCAACGAAGACGAGTTTCCTGCTGGGTATTTGGCGTGAACAGTGATACAGTGATTCAGTTTGATACAGCTATAGCTGGAAAACACTGCTGGGGCATTGTTGATTTTATTACAGTACAAAAGGATTGGACTTTTTCTGTTTGGGATTTGTATCGATAAAGATCGCTGGTGCTCAAGCCAGATGTGATGCCATGCAAACAGCAGGTCACACAATGGTCACGAGCATGGGAGCACACCGAGGCCCAACGCTATCTCACTCACACACACACACACGCACACAAATACACACACAAATATGCATTAACAAGGGGGGGGGGGAAACCAAACAATCATAATTTCTCCTTGTCCAAAGTGGATCCTCATCTGAAATGTTGTTCCTCTCAAAAAGTGTACTGCAATTGTACACCCTCTAGTTCCCTGTCCAGAAAATATGATCTATTTTCACAATTAAATAATTATTTTGTTCAATAAGATTGTTAGATTTGAGAAGGACAGAGAAGGAGGACTTCATTTATCTTCTACTCCCAAGAAAGAAAGATGCTGTGGCTACATGTTCATAAGTTCTTCTGAAAACCTTCATACATAAGGTACTGTATGAACTAGAGGTCGACCGATTAATCGGAATGGCCAATCTTGCAACCTTACAGTTAACTAGTCCAACGCAATAACGACCTGCCTCTCTCTCGTTGCACCCCACAAGGAGACTGCCTGTTACACGAATGCAGTAAGCCAAGGTAAGTTGCTAGCTAGCATTAAACTTATCTTATAAAAAACAATCAATCATAACCACTAGTTAACTACACATGGTTGATGATATTACTAGATATTATCTAGCGTGTCCTACGTTGAATATAATCTGACTGAGCATACAAGCATACAAGTATCTAAGTATCTGACTGAGAGGTGGTAGGCAGAAGCAGGCGCGTAAACATTAATTCAAACAGCACTTTCGTGCGTTTTGCCAGCAGCTCTTCGTTGTGCGTCAAGCATTGCGCTGTTTATGACTTCAAGCCTATCAACTCCCGAGATGAGGCTGGTGTAACCGAAGTGAAATGGCTAGCTAGTTAGCGCCTTCTAGTAGTTGTTCCCCTTGCTCTGCATGGGTAACGCTGCTTCGATGGTGGCTGTTGTCGTTGTGTTGCTGGTTCGAGCCCAGGGAGGAGCGAGGAGAGGGACGGAAGCTATACTGTTACACTTGCAATACTAAAGTGCCTATAAGAACATCCAATAGTCAAAGGTATATGAAATACAAATGGTATAGAGGGAAATAGTCCTATAATTCCTATAATAACTACAACCTAAAACTTCTTACCTGGGAATATTGAAGACTCATGTTAAAAGGAACCACCAGCTTTCATATGTTCTCATGTTCTGAGCAAGGAACTGAAACGTTAGCTTTCTTACATAGCACATATTGCACTTTTACTTTCTTCTCCAACACTTTGTTTTTGCATTATTTAAACCAAATTGAACATGTTTCATTATTTACTTGAGGCTAAATTGATTTTATTGATGTATTATATTAAGTTAAAATAAGTGTTCATTCAGTATTGTTGTAATTGTCATTATTACAAATAAATAAATACAAATCGGCCGATTAATCGGTATCGGCTTTTTTGGTCCTCCAATAATCGGTATCGGTATCGGCGTTGAAAAATCATAATCGGTCGACCTCTAGTATGAACTAGGGGAAACTGAAGCTCTTACTCAATTAATCTTTTCTCGATTCCTCGCATGCTCTCGTCTCATCTACTTCTCAAAATGCAATGGTGAAGACCGTCTGAGGGGAGGGACCTCGGACTTCTTCCTCCAATACATTTGAGAAGGAAAGATTAATTGAAAAAGAGCCTCAGCCTCCTGCCCTCTTACTGACATAATTTACAGTGCTAAAGAGGATAAGAGGACACTTAATCTGTTGTGGCATCAGGACACTCAGGAACAATAGAAACAATCTGAGATTTAATTGATCAAAATGATGATCAAAATGGTGGTCTGAGTTCTTGGGCTTGTCTTGGCTTTCTCTTCATATGAACAATATGTGTTTTGGTACTCTGTGATGGTAGTAATGCAGGGGCGGATTGGCCATCCTTGTTGTACTGACATAAATTCTGACCACACTATATTCTCCCAAGGATTTAGAAAACAAATACAAAAACACTAAAATAAACACACACATGCACAAGCACACGCATGAATGTAGGTATACACACGCACACACACACACGTACTTTTTCAAGCCCATTATTAAGTGAACTTAATGGTTGGCCAGGGGTCTTCTTGGCCAGTTGACTGCAGGGGGTAAAAACAACAGATGATGACCCTCTGATAACTAGAGCATGTCACTATAGAGATCCCTCAGAGGGAGGAAGACAGAAGGAGAAAGATACTGGGCTCCTTGGCCGCAGTCTCAGTCCCAGTTTACCAGGACTGTGTGCCCTCCAACCCTTCCTGCACCAACCAGCCAGGGACTCAGCAGGCTGCTGATGTTAAGACAGATTTACCTGAGGCAGCTAGGCCTGAGGTGAGAGCTTAGTGTCTAACCTTATAACGAGAAAAGACAACCTTGGCAAGACAGCTAATGGCCGCCCTGGCTTTGAGCTAGGCTTGGGCTTCAGAGAGAGATAGTGGGTAGAAGAAGCTGTCTCCAGGATGTGTGTGTGTGTGTGTGTGTGTGTGTGTGTGTGTGTGTGTGTGTGTGTGTGTGTGTGTGTGTGTAGCATACAAAGATCTCCACCACAGCACAAACCAAGGGGGGGTTGGCGCCCCCCCCTTGGTTTGTGCTGTGGTGGAGATCTTTGTGGGCTATACTCGGCCTTGTCTCAGGATTGTAAATTGGTGGTTGAAGATATCCCTCTAGTGGTGCGGGGGCTGTGCTTTGGCAAAGTGGGTGGGGTTATATCCTTCCTGTTTGGCCCTGTCCGGGGGTATCATCGGATGGGGCCACAGTGTCTCCTGACCCCTCCTGTCTCAGCCTCCAGTATTTATGCTGCAGTAGTTTATGTGTCGGGGGGCTAGGGTCAGTTGGTTATATCTGGAGTACTTCTCCTGTCTTATCCAGTGTCCTGTGTGAATTTAAGTATGCTCTCTCTAATTCTCTCCTTCTCTCTTTCTTTCTCTCTCTCGGAGGACCTGAGCCCTAGGACCATACGTCAGGACTACCGGGCATGATGACTCCTTGCTGTCCCCAGTCCACCTGGCCTTGCTGCTATTCCAGTTTCAACTGTTCTGCCTGCGGTTATGGAACCCCTACCTGTCCCAGACCTGCTGTTTTCAACTTTTAATGATCGGCTATGAAAAGCCAACTGACATTTATTCCTGATTATTATTTGACCATGCTTGTCACTTATGAACATTTTGAACATCTTGGCCATGTTCTGTTATAATCTCCACCCGGCACAGCCAGAAGAAGACTGGCCACCCCTCATAGCCTGGTTCCTCTCTAGGTTTCTTCCTAGGTTTTGGCCTTTCTAGGGAGTTTTTCCTAGCCACCGTGCTTCTACACCTGCATTGCTTGCTGTTTGGGGTTTTAGGCTGGGTTTCTGTACAGCACTTCGATATATTAGCTGATGTACGAAGGGCTATATAAAATAAACTTGATTTGATTTGATTTGATACTGTACACATCTAGCGGAGTAAATTATATCCAGTATGTAAAAATAGAGCTGAAGGCACAGCTGGCCGGCCTATAATTTGAAAATAAATCCATAGGCTTTCTGAATTACTGGGATTTTCTTAAACACACAAGATGGTTTGAAATGATCTTCAGAGCTTGGTCTTAGTTTATCTCTACTCTTAGCTCTGTCCTTCTCTCTCATCTTTCCTTCTTCCTCCTCCACTTCTCGTCATCAAACCCCATTTAGATGGAAAATAATATCCTGATGACGTCAAACACTGTAATCAATTATGGTATTGTTTAAGTTTCCATGGGCAACTGAGAAAGCGCCAGCAGGCCAAGTCAATTATAGCCTATGGGGCTGCGTCAGAATGGCACCCTATCCCCTATATAGAGCACTACTTTTGACCAGAGCCATATGAGCCCTGGTCAAAAGTAGTGCACTACATAGGGAATATAGTGCTATTTCGGACGCAACTTGTTAACTTTCAACATCTGTTAATCTAATGTATTTAAACCAGTAGTACTCCGCACAAAAAAGGAAAAACCTTTAAATAACTTCTCAACATAATACCACATACAATATCAGTCTGAGCTGGCATAATTATTGTTGGATGTTGGTGATGAGTAAGCAGCTATGCCCTCATCAGAAAGTATCATATTAGAGTGGAAAAAA
Organism: Salvelinus namaycush; assembly: GCF_016432855.1. Taxonomy (NCBI): domain Eukaryota; kingdom Metazoa; phylum Chordata; class Actinopteri; order Salmoniformes; family Salmonidae; genus Salvelinus; species Salvelinus namaycush. Next base: position 17,253,028 of record NC_052338.1, on the reverse strand, counting down.
TTATCTACAGAACAATGGACCACTTCATCCTCCTCAAAAAGTGAAGAAGTATAGAGGTCAACACTAGCCACCCCCTCCACAATACCTGCCTGGAGCATCGCAATGCGATGGCAGACAGATTTATTTTACCCAGGGCCAAAACAGAACGCCTCCGCAGATCCTTCTTACCATATGCTATGAGGCTTTTAACACAAACACTTAGTTTTTATATTCATTGATTATGCTGTTTTTAATGTATGTGTCTCCTTTTCCATGCAGTCACATTTCCCCTTAATAAACTATCTTATCTTGTCAATTTATTTCTGAGGAGCTGCATGAAGCTCTTGATGGTTGAGCCCAGTGACTCATTATAATCCATGTTGAAAATGAAAGAGGGGAGAATGTAAAAGGGAGGGAGGGAGGGAGGGAGGGAGGGAGGGAGGGAGGGAGGGAGGGAGGGAGGGAGGGAGATCAAAGCTCTTGAGGTGATGAGATGGTCCTCATCTGTCTTTCCAAGGACTTCCTGGCCTGCCAGGCCCATCTGCACACACACACACACACACACATACACATACAGCACACACAACACAGTGACACACACACACACACAGTGCACCAGCCTCCTAATACAGACGTTTCAGCAGTCTGTATTATCACTAGCCCATCGCCCGCCGTCATTAAAATTTCACACAGACACGCAGTGGAGCAGATTCACACAACCAGCTATACCAGGCCCTACAGGCTACAGGGCTAGATCCACCTGACTGACTCTCACACACTCTGATCATTTTTCGCTTTCTTTCTCTCTCTCTCTCGCTCTCTTTCTCTCCCCCACTCTCTCTCTCTACCTCTCCAATTCTCTTTCTCTTCATTCTTCTCTCTGACTCATGATCCCTCTCTCTCTTCCGTCCTCTCTCTCTCTATCTCTCTCCCTCTCTCTTTCTGCTAATTACGATGGTTTGAGGTCGAAGTAAAAACATATCATTTCAGTGGCTGACAGATTTTGAGGGGTGGGGGGTTTGGAGTGAAAGACATGACTAAGCGTCAGTATAGAGACAAAGTAGAGTCGCAATTCAACGGCTCAGACACGAGAGGTATGTGGCAGGGTCTACAGTCAATCACGGACTACAAAAGGAAAACCAGCCCCGTCGCGGACCACGATGTCTTGCTCCCAGACAAACAACTTCTTTGCTCGCTTTGAGGACAACACAGTGCCACTGACACGGCCCGCTACCAAAACTTGCGGGCTCCACTTCAGTGCAGTCAACGTGAGTAAAACATTTAGACGTGTTAACCCTCCCAAGGCTGCCGGCCCAGACGGCATCCCCATCCGCGTCCTCAGAGCATGCGCAGACCAGCTGGCTGGTGTGTTTACGGACATATTCAATCAATCCTTATTCCAGTCTGCTGTTCCCACATGCTTCAAGAGGGCCACCATTGTTCTTGTTCTCAAGAAAGCGAAGGTAACTGAACTAAATGACTATCGCCCCGTAGCACTCACTTCTGTCATCATGAAGTGCTTTGAGAGACTAGTCAAGGACCATATCACCTCCACCCTACCTGACACCCTAGACCCACTCCAATTTGGTTACTGCCCCAATAGGTCCACAGAAGACGCAATAGCATTCACACTGCACACTGCCCTAACCCATCTGGACAAGAGGAATACCTATGTAAGAATGCTGTTCATCGACTACAGCTCAGCATTTAACACCATAGTACCTTCCAAACTCGTCATTAAGCTCGAGACCCTAGGTCTCGACCCCGCCCTGTGCAACTGGGTCCTGGACTTCCTGACGGGCCGCCCCCAGTTGGTGAGGGTAGGTAACAACATCTCCACCCCGCTGATCCTCAACACTGGGGCCCCACAAGGGTCCTAATTAGGGTCTCAGCCCTCTCTCTCAGCCCTCTCCCCACAAGGGTCTCAGCCCTCTCCTGTACTCCCTGTTCACCCATGACTGTGTGGCCATGCACGCCTCCAACTCAATCATCAAGTTTGCAGACGACACTACAGTGGTAGGCTTGATTACCAACAACGACGAGATGGCCTACAGGGAGGAGGTGAGGGCCCTCGGAGTGTGGTGTCAGGAAAATAACCTCACACTCAATGCCAACAAAACAAAGGAGATGATCTTGGACTTCAGGAAACAGCAGAGGGAGCAGCCCCCTATCCACATTGACGGGACAGTAGTGGAGAAGGTGGAAAGTTTGAAGTTCCTCACACATCACGGACAAACTGAAATGGTCCACCCACACAGCACAGCGTGGTGAAGAAGGCGCAGCAGCGCCTCTTCAACCTCAGGAGGCTGAATAAATTCGGATTGTCACCAAAAACACTCACAAACTTTTACAGATGCATAATCAAGACCATCCTGTCGGGCTGTATCACCACCTGGTATGACAACTGCTCCACCCACAACCGTGAGGCTCTCTAGAGGGTAGTGAGGTCTGCACAACGCATCACTGGGAGCAAACTACCTGCCCTCCAGGACACCTATACCACCCGTTGTCACAGGAAGGCCAAAAAGATCATCAAGGACAACAACCACCCGAGCCACTGCCTGTTCACCCCGCTATCATCCAGAAGGCGAAGTCAGTACAGGTGCATCAAACCTGGGACAGAGAGACTGAAAAACAGCTTCTATCTCAAGGTCATCAGACTGTTAAACAGCCATCACTAACATTGAGTGGCTGCTGCCAACATACTGACTCATCTCTAGCCACTTTAATAATGAAAAAATGTATGTAATAAATGTATCACTAGCCACTTTAAACAATGCCACTTTATATAATGTTTACATACCCTACATTACTCATCTCATATGTATATACTGTCCTCTATACCATCTACTGCATCTTGTCTATGCCGTTCGGCCATCGCTCATTCATATATTTTTATGTACATATTCTTATTCATTCCTTTACACTTGTGTGTATAAGGTAGTTGTTGTGAAATTGTGAGGTTAGATTACTTGTTAGATATTACTGCATGGTCGGAACTAGAAGCACAAGCATTTCGCTACACTCGCATTAACATCTGCTAACCATGTGTATGTGACAAATAACATTTGATTTGATTTGATTTCAGGTGTGGTGTAGGAGCTTAGGAACTACTGGTTAGATATTCAGCTGCTGATGCCCAGTCGGCCTGAACAGAGAGAGAGAGAGCGTAAAAGAGAGCCAAGGGGTTCATTCAGCGGTTAATGAGATAGTATACATTATAAGCAAGGTATCTACTAACATATCACATTGACACAACATTGCAAATAGGTTGTGAGAAGGTTGGTAATGACATTCCATATGACAATGTTGCAACAACCTTATTTTGTTTATAGGGGTTACACACATTACACACAACACCCAAGCAGTAACATCAGCGATTCCTCCATATTCGGTTTTAAGGTACACAACACTATTTCTGAAAAAAGTAACTGGGAAAAAAATAGGAATATCTTATTTTGAAGATGCTTAGGTGAAGAGATCATCTCCACTTTCAAAGGAGAGGAAGTCAATAGGCAGTTGACAACAACAATAGGTCTACATTCACCACGCCAAGGCCATGCCTTGCACACTTTGTGGATGAGGCACCGATACGATACGCCGTAAAACAGGGTTTCCCAAACTTGGTCCATGTTTTATTTTTTTGCCCTAGCACTACACAGCTGATAGAAATAATAAACTAATCATCAAGCTTTGATAATTTGAATCAGTTGTGTCGTGTTAGGGCAAAAAACTAAATGTGCATCCCTTGGTGCCCCGAGGACCGAGTTTGGGAAACGCTGCCTTAAGATATGATGCTTTAATACTTGGATGTATTCATCTCTTTTAAGCACAACAGTGTGACCGTGGTAACCGTAGCGACCTCTCATGCAGTTAGATGCCACTGAACCCATTCAGAGGATTCAGCAATGGCTGTCACCCTCGTCCAACCCCTCTTCACAGATATAGAATAGCTCCTCTACTACTAAAATACCATGATACTCTTTTCAACTCTTCTGACAATGATGCAGCCGGGAGGGAGAATGGGAAGCTTTGATCAATGTTATCGTCATGTAAATTCCCCCTGCCTCCGGGGGCACGTACTGTTGGCTGCTCTGACTGCTCTGTAACCTTGCTGATTGTGTTAATGGGACGTGCCGCCAGAAAAACACCTCAAACCCAGAGAAAAGAGAAGCTGCATCTTCCTTTTCCTGTTCCCGACACGCTATCATCCAGGCATGGCGAAGCGAGCACCGAGTTAGAAGAGTTGTTTCTCGCGACGACGACGTTAGGCTATTGTCATTCAGCGGGAGAGAAGGTTGGGACAGGAGAAAGAGAGAAATGAAGTGGATAGAAGCGATGTGTGAAGGCTACATTTGTGTCATCTGCCAAAACTCTGTTCTACCACGATACACTCTGTTTAACTAACTCGCCTGGCTGGCCTGGAATCAACTCATTTTGCCAATTTTCACGGTGAACCAGCAGGGGGTGGAGGCAATGAGGGGACATGAGAAATGAAAACAAAAAAAAAGGAAAAAAGAGAATTGTCTCTCTTTTTTTTCATGTGCTTAGTACATTTGATCCAGCTCTGTCAGAGCTATTTAGAAGTCACAGCAGAATCAGACTAACTGGCAGTGAACTTCTAGACATCACATAATACCAGGAAGTGATGCATGATAGTGAAAACTGCTGACTGCAGTACAGGGACAGTTTCTATTGAACCAGGAAAATGTCAACATCAAAGGCCAATGAGTCTGCTGAGGTATCATCAATATTATAGTATGCTATTATCATTTAACATATCAACGCTATCTGATATTCATTTTACAAGGTGTCTGGACCAGTCGATAGTGCAGGCATTTCAAAATTGGCAGAAGCAAAAATGCTGAACATTACCCAGAGGGGAGGGGAGAAAGAAAATTATGCACTATAGTGGATTGGCTGGCTGGCTGAAACATACATTTGACAGTTCCCTACAACCACACTTTCCACTGAGTTGAGAGGCATTTCACTGATAGTTCCAAAACAACTTTAAAAAGAATATTCTCCTGGAGGAATTGTGTTCACCAAAACAACTTTATAAAAGAAAATGAAGTATGACCTTTAGCTTGGTCTCAGATCTGTTAATGCTGTCTTACGAACTCCTTTAGTAATATTTTAAGGAGTTGGAGAGACAGCACAAACAGATGTGGGGCCAGGCTAAATGACTGCAGGGTAATAAGTATTGTAATAAGAGTGCTAGAGCTGTGAAATCTAAAAGAAAGTATATGTTCAAAAAGTAACAACCCTTTGTCTACGTAAGTCTCACAGACTGCTGTTCACAGGGCATTCAATACAGAACAGGCAATGGGGGTATTTTTAGGTACCTTTGGCTTAGCCCATCCAAAAGTGTTGGTGGGTGTACTGTACTCAGAGAGAAACTTCAACTTTGTGGTACCGTTATGGCTTCAGCTTAGGCAAAAGCTGTGAAACCATACACATCTCATCTCCCCATTCTCAGTCAGTCCTCTAAGACGTTTGAGACAGAGACAGACGGTGTGCAGACTGTAGACTACAGGTCGGGCAGTATGGTTGTACTCTATGTGTGCTGAGTGTGCTCCAGTGAGCTCCAGAGTATCCGGGTGTAGTCTCGGGGAGTCTAAGGGAGATGGAGCTCTCACAGGCAGGATAATCATCTTTTAAATCCCCCTCTCTTTGATAGAACCCTGGAGCTCTGTCAGAGTTCTGCTAGGCTGATCCACCCTTCAAGCATTCATTAAAACTCAGCCACAGGGTAGCACAGGGCCCACGGCTGGGCAGGCAGGGCGCACCTGACGGCACTCAGACAGTCAGTCTGAAAACTCAACTACTTTACTGAACAATACAGGCTAGTTTGTACATGCTGGAGACTATGAGAGAGAGAAAATGTTTTTGTCTGACTGTCATAAATATTATCCTCAGACCAGTACAATCTTTAAATCATTGCTTGAATAAGTTAGAGTCTACTATACACATGACAGTTACTAAAGTAGGCCTCTTGTAACCATTCTTTTGGTGCAGTACATTAGTGTTTCTGGGTTTATTTTGAGTTCAACTTTTATTTTGTGGATACCCCCACTGCCCAACCGTGCCCCCAAAAGTAACTGCAGGCCGACAACTAGCTGGATTTAAAGGGGATGGGGAAATAAATCTTAAATCCTTCAATACAACTGGAATAAAATACAACTTCAAATATTCTCAAAGAAATAATAAATAAATTACAAAGCCATCTGAGACATGAGCATATTCATATACACTTTTGTTAAAAATATTCAAAATATGAATGATCTAGATTACTTAAAAAATAAATAGGGTTTGATTGCTCCGAATCGTCCCGGGTTTTTCTCTAATTCAGACCTCCCCTTTAAATGTGCAGCTGCAGTGCTGCGAGAGATCCCACTAGAATATTATGACACTGACCTAATTTTCCTCTGCTGCTCGCTCCATCACTCGCTGCAGGCTGTTGCGATGCTGTGTATGATGTTTTGTACTTTTTATTTGTGCCTAAATAATTGATTCAAGCCACCTTCATTTGCCTGTAATCTTTCCCACAAAACGCCAGCTATAGTAGATACTGACTCTTTTATTAATTTCATTATAAATTAAAAGGGATGAATATGTAATAATAGTTGTTGTCTCAATTGAAAATGCAAACACATACAGTAGGAATCACGAGTCAGTTTCATCCTCATCCACCAAATATTATTCTCATCATCAGGAAGTTTTTGGGAGATGTTTGAATTTCACCATGGATTAATAAGTCATAAGTTTATAACTTGGAAGGAGGAAACCCACTGGTTTGATACAAAGCATGAAAATACAATCGGACATCAATGTTTGATGGAGTGGCAAGTAGCCTGGAGGTTAGAGAGGCAGGCTAGCAGTCGGAGGGATGCTGCTTCAAATCTCAGGTCTGACGGGAAAAATATGTTGGGAAGTTAGCTGGCTACCAGAGGGAGCTGCACACAAACACACACTCACAATAATACACACCAACAGTGTTCATACACAGCACCTCAAGACTTGTCCCCACCAGTTAGGCTAGAGACTGATGAAAGATTCAAAACACACACGATAAGGGCCTTCACTCTGTAATGAAGCTCCAGCTGCCTGAAGTAACACACACACACACAAGCCCATAGAAAGTGCTGTGGCAGGTGGTTTCACACACACAGCCTCCGAAATATTAAGACTCACATTGACAAGCGGGGCTCTGGAAAGCATATGCTGTCTACTTTTCAACACTCATCTCAGCTGAACAGATGTAGTTCAGGCTGGTAGTGTAGGTTAATGTAATACACGTGAGTCTCCCCATGTCTTTGATTAAATGGCGGAAAAATGTAAGTCTATTGGTACTGTGTTTATCTTCATTTGTGTTTGGTTTTGAGCAAAGCCATTTTAGTCAGGGTGACTTAGTTTGGGCTTGTTACGGTTCTTCTGAAATAAATACATATCACACTCAGTACACATAGTGGTAATACAGTATATTGTCATGATAAAGTCTTTGTGATCAAGATGGTATTCAAGACATGACCTGACAAAGCCTTTATATGTTTACTTGTGCACAGTGACTTATCAGAAGGCCTGCAGTCAGAAAAACATTTAAAAAGTCAATACTCTATTTGACCCCGAGGACTAAACTAATTCTGAAGAGAACATCAAAATGAAATTAATCTATAGGAAAAGGAAGGAAAAACAATCAACGTCATACACGCACGCACGCACACACAGACTTTCATCGTCAGGGGCAACAGTGATTCATGGTCATCAAATATCTAAAAGCTCACAGAGTAATAGGCTCTTATTTTTTGTAATGAGAGTTCTTCCAGTCACTCATTCATACCAGGGACAGATAAATTAACTATATTTATATTGGCAAGTTATGGATAACCTTTTATTTCATATGAGCAGAGAATACAATGATGGTGCCATAATGTTTAGGCAGTTCATTCACAACGCATGAAAGCAAATCCAATTATGAAGAGCAGTGCTGCAAATGGCTGCTACTAACATTCATTTACAGTTAGTTATTATTCAAGTGTGAATGTCTAAGTAGTTTTGATATGACTGTATAATCTATGTAGCGTGTAAGTGTGATGATCATTTGTCGGCCCACTGATGACATTGGTCATTAAGAGGATGATTTCCCGTGTCAGAGTTAAAACATTAGCTAACTCACGTAGAAGAGGAAGGATAGGGACAATTAATCATTCAACGCCTTTGTTCCTACAGCCTTCAACATTATTATGAGCGAGAGAGAGAGGGAGAGAGAGAGAGAGAGAGAGAGAGAGAGGGAGAGAGAGCAGTGTAAGAAAAAGGTGAGGGAAGGAAAGATAAAGAGAGAATTAGAGAGAAATAGAGAGAGAGAGAGAGGAAGATGGGGAAAAGAGAGAGAACAGTGCAATAAAAAAGTAAGAGAGAGAGAGAGGGAGAAAGAGAGAGGGAGAAAGATAAAGAGGGAAATAGAGAGAGAAATAGAGAACCAGAGAGAGAGAGAGACTGTTTTCAGAGATCTGTGTTTGTCTTGAAAGGGAATAAAGAGAAATGTCTTCTTCACTAACCTTCAGACAAACATAAAATAAACAAATAAACAAGAAGCTTGCTGAGTAAACAGAACAGAGCAAGGGAAAGGGAATTGAAAGATCTCAAACATACTGTATGTAGGGTCTAATGATGTGGACCCGACCTACGATGTTTTGTGAACCATGCTCGAATGATGCGTAACGTTGCCTGAAACCTGAAGACTTAAGTTAGCTCCCCAAACTCAGCGGGTTAATGCAGTCTTGTGGAACACGAGACCATGGTCATAGTATTTCTAGATATCCTGAAAATATGAACAGCTATTTCATTATCAAATCAGTGCAGTGTTAAGTATTAAAGCATTTACATGTGACAACCTTGAACTGAGACTCTTACGCTTCTAATTTGTTCAGTTATGGGATCCATTTCACTGGCTGTGTCGGAGTGTTAGCAGACCTGTAAGTCTAAAGGTCTTGGTGTGTGTATGTGTGTGTCTGTCTGTCCTCTCTCTTTCTCCCTCTCACTCTCACTCTCTTCCTCCCTCTTTCTCTCTTAAAAGTATAGCAGTTCAAAATCCCAGTGGAGACTCATTGGTCTTTATAAGGAATTTTTAAATAACAGCCTAATACATGCTTACAGGCATTAAAAATAATCTGATAGCCATGATCACAGATAAAAGAGCTGTCCATGCAATGCATTACAAAGTCAGACCAAATTGAAAAAATTATAAAATAATGTCTGTCTCTGGTGAATACTCAAAATGTGTTGTTGTTTTTTGACTACTGTGTCCTTGATGTGTCAAGGAAGAGAAAATCTGCCTTGGTGAAGATGCTCATAAATACTGTGAATACATTTCTCTCGACACCTCTGAGGGATTTGGGGAGAAAAATCCCCATTTTCCAAAACAGCGGGACGTTTCTGTGAACTTTTCCTTACCTCACATGTTGAACGTGTGACTCAGAACATAACATCTTACTTATTTATTATTTCTAAATGTTCCTAGAACAATCCATTCTTGGCGCCAACCATCCAAACGTTATTAAGCATGTTTTAGTGAATTCTAATGCGGGGGGAAATAATTATCTTCCTAATTGAAACATTAAATCAATTCATACAAATCACCCAAGTGTCACGATCGTCTTGCTGTGAGAGATTGGACCAAGGCGCAGCGTGTGCAAAATACATCTTCTTTATTATAAGAAGAGAGAAAACAAACAAGAAACGAACAACTATACACGAACTAACAAAATAACAAAACTGACGACCGTGAAGCTATAAATACAGATAGTGCTGACACAAACACTACACATAGACAATCTCCCACAATCACCTAAAGCCTATGGCTGCCTTAAATATGGCTCCCAATCAGAGACAATTAATGACATCTGTCTCTGATTGAGAACCAAACCAGGCAACCATAGACTTTCCTAGAACTCTCTCCTGAACACAACCCCATACACTATTCAACACACCCTAAACAATACACACACCCTAAACTAGACAAAACACACAAACTTCCCATGTCACACCCTGACCTAACTAAAATAATAAAGAAAACAAAGAATACTAAGGCCAGGGCGTGACATAACCCCCCCCTCAAGGTGCGAACTCTGGACGCACCAGCATAAAGTCTAGGGGAGGGTCTGGGTGGGCGTCTGTCCACGGTGGCGGCTCTGGCGCTGGTCGTGGTCCCCACCCCACCATAGTCACTACCCGCTTTCGTATCCTCCTCCAAATGGCCACCCTCCAAATTAACCCCACTGGATTAAGGGGCAGCACCGGACTAAGTGGCAGCACCGGACTAAGGGGCAGCACCGGACTAAGGGGCAGCACCGGACTAAGGGGCAGCACCAGGATAAGGGGCAGCACCAGGATAAGGGGCAGCACCAGGATAAGGGGCAGCTCCGGACTGAGGGACGGCAGCTCCGGACTGAGGGACAACACCGGACTGGCTGGCTGACCCTGGCTGGCTGGCTCTGGCGGATCCTGGCTGGCTGGCTCTGGCGGATCCTGGCTGGCTGGCGGCTCTGGCGGATCCTGGCTGGATGACGGCTCTGGCGGATCCTGGCTGGATGACGGCTCTGGCGGATCCTGGCTGGATGACGGCTCTGGCGGATCCTGGCTGGATGACGGCTCTGGCGGATCCTGGCTGGATGACGGCTCTGGCGGATCCTGGCTGGATGACGGCTCTGGCGGATCCTGGCTGGATGACGGCTCTGGCGGATCCTGGCTGGATGACGGCTCTGGCTGGTCATGGCTGGATGACGGCTCTGGCTGGTCATGGCTGGATGACGGCTCTGGCTGGTCATGGCTGGATGACGGCTCTAGCTGGTCATGGCTGGATGACGGCTCTAGCTGGTCATGGCTCGCTGACGGCTCTGGCTGGTCATGGCTCGCTGACGGCTCTGGCTGGTCATGGCTCGCTGACGGCTCTGGCTGGTCATGGCTCGCTGACGGCTCTGGCTGGTCATGGCTCGCTGACGGCTCTGGCTGATCCGGTCTGGCGGAAGGCTCTGGCTGATCCGGTCTGGCGGAAGGCTCTGGCTGATCCGGTCTGGCGGAAGGCTCTGGCTGATCCTGTCTGGCGGAAGGCTCTAGCGGCTCCTGTCTGGCGGAAGGCTCTAGCGGCTCCTGTCTGGCGGACGGCTCTGTAGGCTCATGGCAGACGGGCGGCTTTGCAGGCTCATGGCAGACGGGCGGCTTTGAAGGCTCAATACAGACGGGCAGCTCATGCGGCACTTGGCAGACGGACAGTTCAGACGGCGTAGGGCAGACGGGCAGTTCAGGCGCCGTTGGGCAGACGGGCAGTTCAGGCGCCGTTGGGCAGACGGGCAGTTCAGGCCGGCTGAGACGCACTGTAGGCCTGGTGCGTGGTGCCGGAACTGGAGGTACCGGGCTAAGGACATGCACCTTCAGGCTAGTGCGGGGAACAACAACAGGGCACACTGGACTCTCAAGGCGTACTATAGGCCTGGTGCGTGGTACCGGCACTGGTGGTACCGGGCTGAGGGCACGCACATCAGGGCGAGTACGGGGAGAAGGAACAGTGCGTACAGGGCTCTGGAGACGCACAGGAGGCTTAGTGCGTGGTGCCGGAACTGGTGGTACTGGACTGGAGACACGCACCATAGGGAGAGTGCGTGGAGGAGGAACAGGGCTCTGGAGACGCACTGGAAGCCTGGTGCGTGGTGTAGGCACTGGTGGTACTGGCCTGGAGCGGGGAGGTGGCGCCGGAAATACCGGACCGTGCAGGCGTACTGGCTCCCTTGAGCACTGAGCCTGCCCAACCTTACCTGGTTGAATGCTCCCCGTCGCCCGACCAGTGCGGGGAGGTGGAATAACCCGCACCGGGCTATGTAGGCGAACCGGGGACACCATGCGTAAGGCTGGTGCCATGTAAACCGGCGCGAGGAGACGCACTGGTGGCCAGATATGTAGGGCCGGCTTCATGACATCCGGCTCAATACTCAATCTAGCCCTGCCAGTGCGGGGAGGTGGAATAACCCACACCGGGCTATGCACACGTACAGGAGACACCGTGCGCTCTACTGCGTAACACGGTGTCTGCCCGTACTCCCGCTCTCCACGGTTAGCCTGGGAAGTGGGCGCAGGTCTCCTACCTGCCCTCGGCCCACTACCTCTTAGCCCCCCCCCCAAGAAATTTTTGGGGTTTACTCACAGGCTTCCTTGCTAGTCGCGTACCCTCATAACTTCGGTTCCTCTCTCCGGTTGCCTCTGCTCTCCTAATCGCCTCCAGCTGTTCCCATGGAAGGCGATCTCTTCCAGCTCGGATCTCCTCCCATGTGTAGCAACCCTTGCCGTCCAATACATCCTCCCATGTCCACGAGTCCTGGTTACTTTGCCGCTGTTGTTGGTTCCGCTCACGCTGCTTGATCCATGTGTGGTGGGAGATTCTGTATCGGTCGTCTTGCTGTGAGAGATTGGACCAAGGCGCAGCGTGTGCAAAATACATCTTCTTTATTATAAGAAGAGAGAAAACAAACAAGAAACGAACAACTATACACGAACTAACAAAATAACAAAACTGACGACCGTGAAGCTATAAATACAGATAGTACTGACACAAACACTACACATAGACAATCTCCCACAATCACCTAAAGCCTATGGCTGCCTTAAATATGGCTCCCAATCAGAGACAATTAATGACATCTGTCTCTGATTGAGAACCAAACCAGGCAACCATAGACTTTCCTAGAACTCTCTCCTGAACACAACCCCATACACTATTCAACACCCCCTAAACAATACACACACCCTAAACTAGACAAAACACACAAACTTCCCATGTCACACCCTGACCTAACTAAAATAATAAAGAAAACAAAGAATACTAAGGCCAGGGCGTGACACCAAGAGAATAATGAACGACTAAAACTCAAGCTGTGTTCAAATACTCATACTAACCGCACTAACCATACTATTTGTGATGTAAATTGAGTATATACAGTTGAAGTCAGAAGTTTACATACACTTAGGTTAGAGTCAATAGAACTCGTTTTTCAACCACTCCACAAATTTCTTGTTAACAAACTATAGTTTTGGCAAGTCGGTTAGGACATCTACTTCATGCATGACACAAGTAATTTTTCCAGCAATTGTTTACAGACAGATTATTTCACTTATAATTCACTGTATCACAATTCCAGTGGGTCAGAAGTTTACATACACTAAGTTGACTGTGCCTTTAAACAGCTTGGAAATTCCATAAAATGATGTCATGGCTTTAGAAGCTTCTGATAGGCTAATTGACATCATTTGAGTGAATTGGAGGTGTACCTGTGGATGTATTTCAAGGCCTACCTTCAAACTCAGTGCCTCTTTGCTTGACATCATGGGAAAATCTAAAGAAATCAGTCAAGACATTAGAAAAAACATTGTAGACCTCCACAAGTCTGGTTCATCCTTGGGAGCAATTTCCAAATGCCTGAAGATACCACGTTCATCTGTGCAAACAATAGTACGCAAGTATAAAAACCATGGGACCACACAGCCGTCATACCGCTCAGGAAGGAGACACGTTTTGTGTCCTAGAGATTAACGTACTTTGGTGCGAAAAGTGCAAATCAATCCCAGAACAACAGCAAAGGACCTTGTGAAGATGCTGGAGGAAACAGGTACAAAAGTATCTATATCCACATTAAAACGAGTCCTATATCGACTAAATCTGAAAGGCCGCTCAGCAAGGAAGCCACTGCTCCAAAACAGCCATAAAAAAGCCAGACTACGGTTTGCAACTGTGCATGGGGACAAAGATCATACTTTTTGGAGAAATGTCCTCTGGTCTGATGAAATTGAAATAGAACTGCTTGGCCATAATGACCATCGTTATGTTTGGAGGAAAAAGGGGAGGCTTGCAAGCCGAAGAACACCATCCCAACCGTGAAGCACAGGGGTGGCAGCATCATGTTGTGGGGGTGCTTTGCTGCAGGAGGGACTGGTGCACTTCACAAAATACATGATGTCATGAGGCAGGAAAATTATGTGGATATATTGAAGCAACATCTCAAGACATCAGTCAAGAAGTTAAAGCTTGGTTGCAAATGGGTCATCCAAATGGACAATGACCCCAAGCAGACTTCCAAAGTTGTGGCAAAATGGCTTAAGGACAACAAAGTCAAGGTATTGGAGTGGCCATCACAAAGCCCTGACCTCAATCCCATAGAAAATTTGTGGGCAGAACTGAAAAAGCGTGTGCGAGCAAGGAGGCCTACAAACCTGACTCAGTTACACCAGCTCTGTCAGGAGGAATGGGCCAAAATTCATCCAACTTATTGTGGGAAGCTTTTGGAAGGCTACCCGAAACGTTTGACCCAAGTTAAACAATTTAAAGGCAATGCTACCAAATACTTATTGAGTGTATGTAAACGTCTGACCCACTCGGAAAGTGATGAAAGAAATAAAAGCTGAAATAAATAATTCTCTCTGCTATTATTTTGACATTTCACAGTCTTAAAATAAAGTGGTGATCCTAACTGAGCTAAGACAGGGAATTTTTACTCTGATTAAATGTCAGAAATGGTGAAAAACTGAGTATAAATGTATTTGGCTAAGGTGTATGTAAACTTCCGACTTCAACTGTAGTATGCTTATTGGTCATAGTACGGATATAGTTAGTATGCCAAACGTTTGCCGTACAACATTCGCCAAAATACGAAGTATACTGTACAAGCAGTGGACACTATTTCCGTGCATTTAGGGCCCATAATGTAATTCTTCCGAAAATGGGTGTCACGACTTCCTCCGAAGTTGGTCGGGCGACGTTCGGCGGTCGACGTCACCGGTCTTCTAGCCATCGCCGATCCACCTTTCATTTTCCATTTGTTTTGTCTTGTCTTCCATCACACCTGGTTTCAATCCCATCAATTACATGTTGTGTATTTAACCCTCTGTTCCCCACATGTCCTTGTCCGGTATTGTTGACTGTAAGAGTTTGTGCACGTTATGTCTGGCGTGCGAAGGGTTTTGTCCCATTGTATTTATTTATTTGTGTCTGACTTCTCTGCCGCCAGTACGCACACGTTACAATGGGCTTGGCTTCTCATCGTTTTCAGATTTGAAGAAAATGGCGGAAAATATGCAGCTGAAGTCCAACGAGAGCGGATAAAAATTAATTGCTTTAACTAATTATGACAAATGTTAAGAAAATGTTGAGCAATGTAATAAAGTCATGACTTTTCAAATAAGTTACCTTACGTTATGTTGGCTGACAATTTGTTAGCTACGTTATCCTTATGAACCACATAGCATATCATTACAGCAGTATGTACCGGTATGTCAGCTAGCGACCTAACATTAGTTGGCTACTAATACATCAAACTTTCCAGTATATTAACTATATGCTATCTAACTAACTACCCAAGTTTATTGACTTGATTATTCCCGTCATTCTTAGCTTAGCTACTGTAAGTGGTGTAGTAGTTGTGCGATCTGAATGGGGGGCTTTCGTGAATTCGCATTGGCTATCTACTCCGATTTCAGAGCACTCTCGTCTGAGTGTACCAGAGTGCCGAATAACTGATGAATTTACGAAGGCTCAACACCCTCATTGAATATGGCCGGTGTCAGTAAACATCGGCAAATAGAGTA
Organism: Salvelinus namaycush; assembly: GCF_016432855.1. Lineage (NCBI taxonomy): Eukaryota > Metazoa > Chordata > Actinopteri > Salmoniformes > Salmonidae > Salvelinus > Salvelinus namaycush. The sequence continues at coordinate 17,237,422 of NC_052338.1, read as the reverse complement.
ATTAAATTGTTGCCAGCAGCATAGTTACAGTCACCAACGCTCTGAATAACATGAAAACTGCCTAACCAGCTCTGCTAGGGCAAGTAAAATGGTCAGAGTGAGGAGTTCTCTCATTTGTGTCTGGAAATAGCTACCCAACGTTAACTTGGGTGCTTGACTGCCGTTGTAAGGTCAGAACGCTCGAATCGACCCTACTCCCCGGCCAGAGCATCCACTGAGAGAATACAGTTTGTTTACAGTATACTAAAATGAACTATTAGTATATAGTATGTAGTATATACTAATTAAATATGTAGTATACAGTATGTTAGTATGGGCATTCAAACACAGCTTCTGTTTCTCTTTTTCTTTCACAATCCCCTATCTTTTTTCTCTTTCTCTCTGAATCTCTCTCTCTCTCTCTAACTCTCTTTCCCTCTTTCTCTCCCTCTCTCTCTTCTGACCTGCGTTTCACTCCTCTCCCAGGCCCATATTAACAGTAACTGAATCTTTACCTTCTTTGAAACTCTACTCACAATGGCCAGAAATAGGGCTAGTGAAAGGCCTTTTCAAAACATGCTTTAATCTAGCTGGAATGTCCGAGATTGCTTCCATATGTGCCGAGATGCACATCAAAGTTCCTGTCATTCTCCCTGGTCCAAATGAATGGATACTGACTCTCACTGGGTGTTCCCTAAAGGTACAGTGGTTAACTGTAGACATGTACACACACACACACACACCTACACACACCTACACACACACACACACACATACAGGGGTTAACCGGAGATCGTAGACAGTCCCAGTGATGTCAGCAACTTGAAAAAGAAGGGTCGGTCGTAGAGGTCGACCGATTATGATTTTTCAACGCCGATACCGATACTGATTATTGGAGGACAAAAAAAAGCCGATACCGAGTAATAATGACAATTACAACAATACTGAATGAACACTTTTATTTTAACTTAATATAATACATCAATAAAATAAATTTAGCCTCAAATATATAATGAAACATTCAATTTGGTTTAAATAATGCAAAAACAAAGTGTTGGAGAAGAGGGTAAAAGTGCAATATGTGCCATGTAAAAAAGCTAACGTTTAAGTTCCTTGCTCAGAACATGAGAACATATGAAAGCTGGTGGTTCCTTTTAACATGAGTCTTCAATATTCCCAGTGTCACGACTTCCACCGAAGTCGGTTCCTCTCCTTGTTCGGGCGGCGTTCGGTGGTCGGCGTCACCGGTCTTCTAGCCATCGTCGATCCACCTTTCATTTTCCATTTGTTTTGTCTTGTTTTCCTACACACCTGGTTTTCATTTCCCTCATTAATTGTTGTGTATTTAACCCTCAGTTCCCCCCATGTCTTTGTGTGGAATTGTTTGTTGTAAGTGCTTGTGCACATGTTTACTGGTGCGCGTCGGGTTTTGTACCCATGTTTGTTATTTCTTTATGCCGTTGGTTTTGCAAATAAACTGCTCCGGCTATTATCTAGTTCTGTTCTCCTGTGTCTGACTTCCCTGCCACCAGTTACGCACCCCTTACACCCAGGTAAGAAGTTTTAGGTTGTAGTTATTATAGGAATTATAGGACTATTTCTCTCTATACCATTTGTATTTCATATATCTTTGACTATTGGATGTTCTTATAGGCACTTTAGTATTGCCAGTGTAACAGTATAGCTTCCGTCCCTCTCGAACCAGGAACACATCGACAACAGGCACCCTCGAAACATCGTTACCCATCGCTCCACAAAAGCCGCGGCCCTTGCAGAGCAAGGGGAACAACTACTTCAAGGTCTCAGAGCGAGTGACGTCATCGATTGAAACGCTATTAGCGCGCACCCTGCTAACTAGCTAGCTATTTCACATTGGTTACACCAACCTAATATCGGGAGTTGATAGGCTTGAGGTCATTAAACAGCTCAATGCTTGAAGCACAGCGAAGAGCTGCTGGCAAATGCACGAAAGTGCTGTTTGAATAAATGCTTACGAGCCTGCTGCTGCTGCCTACCACCGCTCAGTCAGACTGCTCTATCAAATATCAAAACATAGACTTAATTATAACATAATAACACACAGAAATACGAGCCTTAGGTCATTAATATGGTCAAATCCGGAAACTATAATTTCGAAAACAAAACGTTTATTCTTTCAGTGAAATACAGAACCGTTCTGGATTTTATCTCACGGGTGGCATCCTTAAGTCTAAATATTGCTGTTACATTGCACAACCTTGTTATGTCATATTTACGTAAAATTCTGGCAAATTAGTTCGCAACGAGCCATGCGGCCCAAACTGTTGCATATACCATGACTATGCGTGCAATGAACGCAAGAGAAGTGACACAATTTCCCTAGTTTAATATTGCCTGCTAACCTGGATTTCTTTTAACTATATATGCAGGTTTAAAAAATATATACTTCTGTGTATTGATTTTAAGAAAGGCATTGACATTTATGGTTAGGTACATTCGTGAAAGGATTGTGCTTTTTTCGCAAATGCGCTTTTGTTAAATCATCCCCCGTTTGGCGAAGTTGGCTGGCTTTGTCTTCTGTACTTAGAGATGTAATTCATATCAAGATCACCAGACAGGCTATTAGTTAACCTGTCAGCCAGCCACACACAAACACACACACCCATGCACGCACACACATACCCCCACACACATACAAACGTGTGCACAGCCACACACTCCTATTGAGTGAGCTGTTTGTTTGTCTAAATGCTGATACAGCATTTCTCTCTGAGAACTTTTGAGCTCATCATAGTCACAAACACAATGCAATCATTTTGCAAAATAACACAAAAGATCCTTCACAATATATAATATGACATCTTGACATTTAAAAGATAATACAGCAATCTGTTATTCATTTACATAACGACAAACTAAACCATATCATCAGAGTGCAAAAAGAAATATCCATGTGTGACATTTACAATGGAAAATATGAAATAAATTACAGAAGTATAATTGCTTAGTGTGATAGATACCGCCTCACACACACACACACACGCATACACACTCACACTCCTCTTCCCCGATGGTGTTGGACAGGGAACTCCCGTATTGACCAGCCCAGGAGGAGTGATGTCCCGTGCTGCCCCCTAGGCCTCATCCATCTCCCTCCCTGTCTTTGGGCTAACCAAACCACACGCCTTAATGCTCATTTAAATGCAACAAAAATCTGCATTGCGGACATATGGCCTAATCAGGATAAAGAGAGGGACATACTCTGGGTAGAACTGGCTGGTCGTACTACAGCTAAGATCCAAAGGATTGGCCTAAAGGCCCTTTGCAGTCACACGGCAAGTAAAAATGTTTCCTTTGCATGACAGAAAGTAAATACAAGCACTGACTTCTTGAATGACCTCGCCAACTCCATGTCCAAAAGGGTTACAAAGGGCATAACAAGGGTTGCGCTTGAGCTAGCTCAGGGGTCACACACGAACAGCACCCTACCAAGCTGCTTTCTCAATTTACTAAGCTGCTAACAGAGCCACTCATTGTGAAATAAAACCTAATTGCCCCTAGTGGGGCAATAGAATGTAGTACTCAAGTCAAAACAGAACTGCCATCTCTCAGTGTGATATTTCTTCAATGGCTAAATCCCAAATGGCACGCAATTCCCTATGGGCCCTGGTTATAAGTAGTGCACTATAAACGGAATAAGGTGCCATTCGGGAGGCATCCAATGTGATCCCAGACAACATAAACATAAGTGATAGAGAGGTATAATCCATGCCTAAGTATTGTATTCAGCGGTGGATGTGGTTGTACAGTAAGGGCCAATAACTCAGACAGGATGGAATTTCTGATTGGTTTTATGAAATTACATTTACATTTTAGTAATTTAGCAGACACTCTTATCAAGAGCGACTTACAGAAGGAACTAGGGTTAAGTGCCTTGCTCACGGGCACATCAACAAATGTTTCACCTGGTCGGCTCAGGGATTCGAACCAGCAACCTTTTGGTTACTACCTTGAGGATGAACATGTAGCTTAACATCCAAAATCACCATCATTGTAGTCTTGTTTGGTCCAACTTACATGCTAGCAGGACACTTTGAGTCTGGCTTGTTGTGAGACTAGTTGTTGTATTAAAAACCAGTAAGTAGGCCTGCACACTATATTGAACTAAACTAAATATGACTCTTGTAATCACCATTAGCACTTTTATTTGGGGGGGGGGGGGACTAGTAGGACTGTGGGATAATCACAACCTTGTCCTATAACTGTTCAAACGCTCTTGTGACAGGTTCATTGGCTTGAACCCCAGTCGTCACAACCCTTTGTCCCCAACTCTACCCTGGCCCGGCCGCTACTCTACCTTGGCTCCTCTAGTAAAACCACAGCTGTGTCAACAGGTGGTGGAACAAACCTCCCCTTTAAAACCACAGGTGGCCAGGAGCAGAGAGGAGAGAGTAGAGATATGGAGAAGCTAGAGGATAAACTGGAGTAGACGTATATAGAGCGAGAAGGACTGTAAATATAGAGCGAGAAGGAGTTGTAAATCAATAAACTATTTTTTTGCTGTTGAGACAAAATGGAGTGTTTGTGGCTTTTGTGTCCTGGGACAGTAGACTACAAGGACACAAAAATACAAAAATTAAGATAAAAAACAACCTAGACAAATATGGATCACACACACATACAAACACACACACACACACACACAGACAAACACTCACTCATTCACACACACCCCCAGTCTCCTTCCTCCGACACCAGTTTTCCGGGAGTTCTTGTTTCCAGACGACTGACTGACTGACTGTGTCCATCTGTGGTCACTCTTCATCTTCATCCAACATGTCTTTTTCTCTGTAAACGTGCCTTTCCTTACATAATGAGTACTTGTAATGAGTGGAGTGGCTATGTTTATTAGGTTTAGTGGATGGATGGACAGGCAGAGAACATCTGTCCCTGGATCTGTTTCAGATCACCATGACCTTCTATAGGAGGTCATACAACGCTCACACAGAGGTCACAGCCATCAGTCACACAGTTATTTGACAGCACCATGGTGTTTTATACTTACGTTTTTTATTTATATTTTATCAGTATTTTATGAAGTTGTGTATGCACATCAAGTAACAGGGTACAAAAAGTTTATGAAAAAAAGATAGATAAAACACACTGTTTGATTGGACCCAAATAAAAGGTAAACAGTAAACTATACAAAATGGCTTCCTTACACAATAAATATCAGGCCTAAAATCAATAAAAGGTCTACGGTATATGTTCCGAGAGATAATCAACTGGTAGATTAAAAGTAGAGAGAGGAATGAATGAGTCTGACAAAACCATGTTCATATGTGTGCTTTGCTTTTAACCTTTTTCAAGACGTAGAGTGGTGAGGGTATTATAATATACAGTTGAAGTCGGACATTTACATACACCTCAGCCAAATACATTTAAACTCAGTTTTTCACAATTCCTGATATTTAATCCTAGTAAAATGTCCATCTTAGGTTAGTTAGGATCACCACTTTATTTTTAGAATGTGAAATGTCAGAATAATAGTAGAGAGAATGATTTACTTCAGCTTTTATTTCTTTCATCACATTCCCAGTGGGTCAGAAGTTTACATACACTCAATTAATATTTGTTAGCATTGCCTTTAAATTGTTTAACTTGGGTCAAACGTTTCGGGTAGCCTTCCACAAGCTTCCCACAATAAGTTGGGTGAATTTTGGTCCATTCCTCCTGACAGAGCTGGTGTAACTGAGTCAGGTTTGTAGGCCTCCTTGCTCGCACACGCATTTTCAGTTCTGCCCACAAATGTTCTATAGGATTGAGGTCAGGGCTTTTTGATGGCCACTCCAGAACCTTGACTTTGTTGTCCTTAAGCCATTTTGCAACAACTTTGGAAGTATGCTTGGGGTCATTGTCCATTTGGAAGACCCATTTGCGACCAAGCTTTAACTTCCTGACTGATGTCTTGAGATGTTGCTTCAATATAGCCACATAATTTTCCATCCTCATGATTCCATCTATTTTGTGAAGTGCACCAGTCTCTCCTGCAGCAAAGCACCCCACAACATGATGCTGCCACCCCCGTGCTTCATGGTTGGGATGGTGTTCTTCGGCTTGCAAGCCTCCCCCTTTTTCCTCCAAACATAACAATGGTCATTATGGCCAAACAGTTTTATTTTTGTTTCATCAGAGGACATTTCTCCAAAAAGTATAATCTTTGTCCCCATGTGCAGTTGCAAACCGTAGGCTTCTTCCTTGCTGAGTGGCCTTTCAGGTTATGCCGATATAGGACTCGTTTTAATGTGGATATAGATACTTTTGTACCTGTTTCCTCCAGCATCTTCACAAGATCCGTTGCCTTTGTTCTGGGATTGATTTGCACTTTTCGCACCAAAGTACGTTAATCTCTAGGACACAGAACGCGTCTCCTTCCTGAGCGGTATGACGGCTGCGTGGTCCCATTGTAACGGTGTTCCTCCTCCTCTTCATACGAAGAGGAGGAGTAGTGATTCGACCAAGGCGCAGCGTTGTGATATGACATGATATTTATTTAAACAATACGAAAACAAACTATACTTGACTAACTAACAAAACAATAAACGATGTAGACTGACCTGAACGTAAGAACTTACATGTAACACGAAGAACGCACGAACCGGGAAAACAGACTACACAAAAACCGAACGAACAAACAAACCGAAAACAGTCCCGTGTGGCGCAACGTACACAGACACAGGAGACAATCACCCACAAACTAACAGTGTAAAACAGCCTACCTATATATGATTCTCAATCAGAGGAAATGAATAACACCTGTCCCTGATTGAGAACCATATAAGGCTAATTAACCAACACACTCCCACATAGAACAAACAACACAGACTGCCCATCCCAACTCACGCCCTGACCAACTAAACACATACAAAACAAGAGAAAACAGGTCAGGAACGTGACACCCATGGTGTTCATACTTGCGTACTATTGTTTGTACAGATGAACATGGTACCTTCAGGTGTTTGGAAATTGCTCCCAAGGATGAACCAGACTTGTGGAGGTCTACAATGTTTTTTCTAATGTCTTGACTGATTTCTTTTGATTTTCCCATGATGTCAAGCAAAGAGGCACTGAGTTTGAAGGTAGGCCTTGAAATACATCCACAGGTACACCTCCAATTCACTCAAATGATGTCAATTAGCCTATCAGAAGCTTCTAAAGCCATGACATCATTTTATGGAATTTCCAAGCTGTTTAAAGGCACAGTCAACTTAGTGTATGTAAACTTCTGACCCACTGGAATTGTGATACAGTGAATTATAAGTGAAATAATCTGTCTGTAAACAATTGCTGGAAAAATTACTTGTGTCATGCACAAAGTAGATGTCCTAACCGACTTGCCAAAACTATAGTTTGTTAACAAGAAATTTGTGGAGTGGTTGAAAAACGAGTTTTAATGACTCCAACCTAAGTGTATGTAAACTTCCGACTTTAACTGTACATTTGCCTTTAGCAGTAATGCAATGCATTGACTAAATGTTACAGTGACATAACAGTTGTTTTTCAGCCCTAAAATGCCAGCATCCTGCTAGCGTCATCCTGCCATCACTCAGAAAATTGATCTTTTGAGACGGAGAGGCAAAACATAAGAAGAACCAGACAATGGACACGTTTGCCACAGTCTACGACACAGCAGAGCATGCTATATAGTATACAAATGTAGGATCTTGAGGATTTGAACCAGTTTGCTACAGCAGGAAAATTATCCTGCAGCAACAGGAAATGTAAATTATAATTAATGGACATTTTTATAGGGCTTGATACATTTTTCTCAAGGGAAAATCAAGTCTGAAATGTAAAAGTGTTTTTAACCTAATAATACACTACAAGTTGAACATTTCCTGCAGGGCCAATAGGGCTCTGGTTGAAAGTAGTGCACTATATAGGGAATAGGGTGCCATTTGGGACGCACACTAAGAGTGCCCCCGGCAAGCCCAACTATGACAAATAGAGCTTTGGTTTGACACAAATTGAATTATTCAGACTCTTCAGGCTTACTGCTGGATGTGTAAAAGATCATTGGTTTGTGTTCTCATGTCCATCCTTCATGGTATGGCACAATGACAATGCCTAAGGGGAACGTAAGGTCACAATCAATCATCCTGTATAGCAGAGAGAGTGAGAGAAGGGGGGAGTGTGTGTGTGTGTGTGTGGGGGGGGGGGGGGGGGGGAGATTCATCTATCAGCGAAATCTAATCTGACCTGATCAGAGCAGGGAGGAGTGTCTGTGAGAGAGAATGTGGTCTGCACTGTAGCTACAGTATGTATGCACCCCAACAGGGTCTGTATATGGAGGAGAGGAAACAGAAAAATAGTCAAAGTAAGAATGATTAAATGACTATTACATGTCAATACACCTATAGTATAAGACAATGGTATGTTAATGTAATGTCCCTTTGAAGCATACAGTCATCACAGGTTCCGAGGGCCATTGTTGAATGTTGTATTCATCCTCAATTATTCAACAGCAAAGCAACCTGTTTCAAGGCTGCTGGGTAACCTTGACCTTTGATGATAAGATGTTCTCTGTTGCTGAATTTCACAGAAAAAAGGAGCATTGCATGTATTCACCCACGTCCTTACAAACACACACGTCACACTCTCTTTGTACTCGTATGTTCTTCAAAGAATCACTGGAGAAGGCCTCTTTAAATGATGTTACACTGACTTGATTCCGTGGCCATGACCCACTGAAAGCATAGGACAGCTACACATGTAAGTGTAATACTGTATATAGGACAAAAGCATGGACAGGTAAGTGTACATTCAATAAATGTCAAAAGTATGTGGACACCTGATCGTCAAACATCTTATTCCAAAATGTTTGGTTGGTCCCCCGTTGCTGCTATAACAGACTCCACTCTACTGGGAAGGCTTTCCACTAGATGTTAGAACATTGCTGTGGGGACTTGCTTCCATTCAGCCAGAAGAGCATTAGTAAGGTCGGGCACTGATGTTGGGTGATAATGCCTGGCTCGCAGTCGGAGTTCCAATTCATCCCAAAGGTGTTCGTTGGAGTTGAGGTCAGGGCTCTATGCAGGCCAGTCAAGATCTTCCACACCGATCTTGACAAACCATTTCTTAATCGTCCTCGCTTAGTGCATGGGGGCATGTCATGCTGAAACAGGAAAGGGCCTTCCCCAAACAAAGTTGGAAGCACGGAATTGTCTAGAATGTCATTGTATGCTGTAGTGTTAAGATATCCCTTCACTGGAACTAAGGGGCCTAGCTCAAAACATGAAAAACTGCCCCAGACCATTATTCCTCCTCCACCAAACTTTACACTTGGCACTATGCATTTGGGCAGGTAGCGTTCTCCTGGCATCTACCAAACCCAGATTTGTCCGTTGAACTGCCAGATGATGAAGCGTGATTCATCACTCCAGAGAACGCGTTTCCACTGCTCTAGAGTCCAATGGCGGTAAGCTTTACACCACTCCAACCGAAGCTTGGCATTGCGCATGGTGAACATAGGCTTGTGTGCGGCTGCTTGGCCATGGAAACCCATTTCATGAAGCTCCCCAAAAATAAGTTTTTGTGCTGACGTTGCTTCCAGAGGGAGTTTGGAACTCGGTAGTGAGTGTTGCAACCGAGGACAGATGATTTTTCAGACTATTTTTTTCAGCACTCGGGGGTCCCGTTCTGTGAGCTTGTGTGTCTACTACAGTACTTCGCAGCTGAGCCGTTTTTGCTCCTAGATGTTTCCTAGACGTTTCCACTTTCCACAAAACAACAGCACTTGCTCCCGAGTGTTGCAGCGGTCTAAGGCACTGCATCTCAGTGCTAGAGGCGTCACTACAGACACCCTGGTTCGAATCCAGGCTGTATCACAACCGACCGTGTTTGGGAGTCCCATAGGGCGGCGCACAAATGGTCCGGTTTTGGCCGGTGTAGGCTGTCATTGTAAATAAGAATTTGTAACAAATTACAGTTGACCCGGGGCAGTTCTAGCAGGGCAGAAATTAGACAAACTGACTTGTTGGAAAGGTGGCATCCTATGACCGTGCCAAGTTGAAAGACAGTGAGCTCTTCAGTACAGTCATTCTACTGCCAATGTTTTGTCTTTGGAGATTGCATGCCTGTGTGCTCGATTTTTATACACCTGTCAGCAACGGGTGTGGCTGAAATAGCCAAATCCACTAATTTGAAGACTTGTCCACATACTTTTGGTGTAAGTGCCCATAGCAAAGTGTATTTAGAACAAAAGCAAAGCAAAAGCAAAGTGTCCATACATACAAAGTAGGTGTAAATAGGTTACATAGAGCGACATGCTACACATCGAGAGCAGATCTCCCCAGAGCCGACATGAGACAAGTCATTTGTATTATTTTGGCGGTACAGGGTGCATCGGCTCTTGACTCATCCTTAGAAGCTCTTTCTCTCTCTCTCGCTCTCTCTCTCTTTCACTCTGTTGCTCTGTCTCTCTCTCTCTCTCTCTATCTCTCTCTCTCTCCCTCTCTTAAAAGAGTTCTCAAAGCTGAGAATCATTTGCTGAGATCCCTCCTCCTTCACAAAGTATAGATTTCAGTGCTGAGGAGTGAAGTTGCTCCATGGGTATTCTCTGGGCTGTGAGGCTCTGAGCTGGAGATCAAAGAAGATCAGGCCTGATGATCTGTGTAATGTTTTAGATAGCGCTCAGGGCCTGTGGACCTGACTGGACTGCTCAAACCTGGTCGGTGGTGGGTGTGTGTGTGTGTGTGTGTGTGTGTGTGTGTGTGTGTGTGTGTGTGTGTGTGTGTGTGTGTGTGTGTGTGTGCGTGTGCATGTGTTACAAGCCTCAGTCTGTAGAGGTGATGGACTTTATCACAGGCATAATATATCATGCATAAAATATGGATGAAACCAATGCACTGCTCAGTTACTTACACTAACACTCCACTATGACACATTCAGTAGTACAACAGCCTACACTCTTAGAAAAAAGGGTTCCTAAAGAGTTCTTCAGCTGTCCCCATTGGATAACTATTTTTTTATCTATGTTTGGTGCTTAGGCTGCTACTAGGGCGCCATGGCAGCTTCCAGGTAGAACCCTTTTGGTTCCAGGTAAAACTGTTTTGTGTAAAAGGATCTACATGGAACTCAAAAGGGTTCTACCTGGAACCAAAAGGGCTCTACCTGGAAGTTGCCATGGCGCTTTAGTAGCAGCCTAAGCACAGAGCGCCTGTAAATGTGTACATATTTAGTTATTTTTTTAGGTGTTTTTAATTGTTGATTTTTAATCAGGTCTTTTGTTTTTGATAACATTGAGTTTTTAATGCATATATCTGGTGTTTTTGAGCCACGGATTTGCAGATTGACTGAGAGGTTAACACTTTTTGACTTTTACCCTTTATTTAACTAGGCAAGTCAGTTAAGAACAAATTCTTATTTACAATGACGGCCTACCCTTGGCTAGCTAGCAAATTTTTTTGTTTGAAAAAATGCATCTAGACACAGTACCAGCTTTTTTGTTTCACCTGGCTGACAATTGCTGATCTTCTGAGAACATAATTTGAGGAGTGGCCTGAAGCGAGAGGAATGGGAACTGGATGAATACAGCAGTGCTGAAGCTCGTAGTGAGGACGACTGGCTACTATTCTGAACTTTGTGTGATGAGCTTTCTGGTGCCCAGAGCTGCTGAGGCATCACCCAAGTGGTGCTACACAGAGTGGAAGAGGAGAGTCCAGTGGCTCAGGCTGGTTCCCAGACTTGCCCTCTACAAGATCATCAGCAGACTCCAGCACCATCATCTACCATCCTCTGACCAGCTCCCTCCACTCAAGCCATAAACTGACCCTCTAAATCTTTGGAGGATGCAGCTTTCAAAGACAGCTTCTATTGGTTGACCTGTCATGATATATTCCTTGTTTGTTTTTTGCTCTTGAAGCGCTTTAAGATTCTATGAAAACCACTTTCGAATTAAATGTATTATTATTATAAATAAGACACAGTCGGGTTGGCATCAGTGCTCTCTCTCTCTCTCTCTCTCTCTCTGTGTCTCTGTGTGTCTCTCTCTCTCTCTCTCTCTCTCTCTCTCTCTCTCTCTCTCTCTCTCTCTCTCTCTCTCTCTCTCTCTCTCTCTCTCTCTCTCTCTCTCTCTCTCTCTCTACTAATGTTTTGACAGTTTGAAGAATCTAAAAATGCTTTTTCCCCTCCTGATGTTCAAAGGCAATTTGTTCTGTCATTCCTAACGCACTTGGTGATCGCAGCAACCCTTCTGAGAAGAGGAGAAAATATACATCAGCTTGACAAGTCACAGTCAGACAAATGACCGACCCCTCTTTCAACAAACGCACACACACACACGCAGCAACACACACACAGTCTTCAGACGTCTCTCTATCTGTCTTTTTATTTATCTGTCTGTAAGTCTGATATCAACCCAGGTGGAAACAAAGCTCTGTCTCAGTCTCAGTTAGGGGGACGGACCTGGTTTGAACTAGCCCCCACTTTGACTGATCTGTAACCAATTTTAACTAACAAGTTCATGCAAAATCTTCTTGTCATTCTTGATTAGTGCTGTAGATGAAGGGAGGGACATTCTTGCCTTGGACCCTGTGCTTTACAGACCCTGATAATAGCAGAGAATCTCCCACTTACTATTAGGAGGCCTACACAGACAGTTCCTAACCAGTCATCACAAACAACAGTCTCATGGGACCGTGATAACCATCAACCAGGGTTTGTATCAGCACCAACTGTTTATCATGAACTTTGTATCAAATGTGTTCAGCATCGAGGCCAATTCCAACAGAACAATGGATGTTAAGGGAGGCTACTGTGCCAGCTGATCTGGTCACCAGTTAAATTACGTGGAGTTAATTGGTGGTTCTTGAATACTGTTATTTACTTGTCAATCCAGAAGGAGGAAGAGTTCATTGTAATCAGGTGTTCAGGGGAAACTGTGACCGACCAGACCACTCCTACTGAGTGATATCACAGCCTCATAATCAAACCCACCCATTCTCTGAAAATTTCCCGGAATGATACAGAATGTTAGGAATCTTCCTGGGAATGCTGCTTTCAAGAGACTATAGGTACCAGGCCTAATTAAATTAATGCGAGTCGAGTGGAGTACTCCTATTTTTCCCTGGAGGAATCACGAGAGGATTTCCAGAGAACTAGAAATTTAGAGCAATCCTGAGAGGAATTCCAGAGAACTAGAGAGAAGATTTTGCTGATGGGATGTACATAGCAAGAGTATAGCCTTAGCTGCTGCAGAGGTTTTATTAAGTCCACGACAATATTTGCAGAGGCATGTTTTCCTCAAGTCTTTGCATCATCTGGTCTGGTCTGTCTCAGTTGTGAGTGGGTGTGTGGGAGGCTGAGCAGGGTCGTATTCAATAGACTGACAGGAACTTGTCATGTGACCAACGGGTGGGTTTGATGAGCTTATCCCTGATGTGGAAACTGCCTGGATATTCTTTCATGATGGTTTTTTCCAAATAGTAAACAAACATGCACCATTCCGCAGGTTCAGGGTTAAAGGGCGGGATAATCCATGGTTTTCTTCTGAGCTGTCTTGTATTATTCACAACCGTAATCTAGCCTGGGCTAAAGCAAGGAAATCTTGTTCTGATGCTGATTGGCTTATTTTTAGGCAGTTAAGAAACAAGTGTTCTTTTCTTCTCAGGAAGGCCAAGTCTGAATATTTTATGTCTGTTACCACTGATAACCTGAATGACCCTAGAAAGTTTTGGAATGCTATTAAGTCTATGTCTGGTAACAGTAATGTTAATGAATTACCGTCATGTGTTTTGAAGGACTCTGTTGCTATATATGACAAAACTGAAATGCTGAATTGTTTCAATGAGCACTTTGTATCATCTGGTAGGCTGTTTGATTCAGTGTCCTCTGTCTCTGTACAACCCTGTGTGGATGAACCAGTGTCCTCTGTCTCTGTACAACCCTGTGTGGATGAACCAGGGAGAGCTGGTCAAACTTTTAGCTTTCTGCCATTCTCAGTGCAGGTGGTACATAAAGCCCTGAAATCCTTAGATCAAAGAAAGCCTGCAGGTCCTGATCTTTTGGATCCCTGCTTTTTAAATCTGGCAGCTGATTTCATAGCTGAACCACTTACATATCTGTTCAATCTAACCCTGGAATGTAATGAAATTCCAAAGATCTGGAAATCAGCTTTTGTCCTACCACTTTTAAAAGGGGGAGATCCAACTCTTTTAAATAATTATAGGCCAATCTCAAAGCTGTCACCCCTGGTGAAAATACTTGAAACCCTTGTAAGTGAACAGCTAAAAGAGTTTTTATTTACTAACTCCATTTTATCAATGTACCAATCGGGCTTCAGGAAGAAGCATAGCACAATTACAGCAGCCATGAAGGTTTTAAATGATATCACTGAAGCCCTTAACAAAAAACAGCACTGTGTCTCACTTTTTATTGATCTCTCTAAGGCTTTTGATACAGTTGATCATGCTATACTAAGGCAGAGATTGTTGAGTGTAGGTCTTTCGGAGCATGCAGTTGCATGGTTTGCTAACTATCTGTCTGATAGAACTCAGTGCACTCAATTTGATGGGCTTATGTCTGTTAAATTGTCTGTCCTGAATGGTGTGCCCCAAGGCTCTGTACTTGGTCCTCTCTTATTCACTATTTATATAAATGATTTAGACAAAAATGTCCAAAATGCACAACTTCATTTTTATGCTGATGATACTGTTATTTACTGTTGTGCCTCATCTCTTACAAAAGCTTTCCAGAACTTGCAAACTGCTTTTTATACTGTTCAACATACCTTGTGTCAATTGAAGCTTATCCTCAATACTGACAAAACTAAACTAATGGTGTTTTCTAATGCAAGAAATAGACCTCTGAACCTTTCACCTATTACTACCTGTCAGGGCAAGGAGATTGAGGTTGTAACCTCATATAAATATCTTGGAATTCTAATTGATGACGGCCTCTCTTTTAAATTGCATATTCAACAACTTACAAAAAAATTGAAGCTGAAATTGGGATTTTATTTTAGGAATAAGGCCTGTTTTTCTTTTGAAGCCAGAAGGAGGCTAGTATCAGCTACATTTATGCCTTTACTAGACTATGGGGATATTTTATATATGAATGCTTCCGCTCAGTGTTTGAGATCAATTGACACTCTTTACCATGGCACTTTGAGATTTATTTTAAACTGCAAAACCCTTATGCACCACTGCACTTTATATACCAGGGTTGGCTGGCCTTCTCTAGTCACTCGTAGGCTCAGTCACTGGTATACTTTTATTTACAAAGCCATTTTGGGTTTACTACCTTTTTATTTGGGCATTTTTATTGTTCAGAAATGTGGTGGGTACTCTCTTCGTTCGCTAGACTTTATCCTGCTAACTGTTCCAAATGTCCGAACTGAATTTGGTAAAAGGTCTTTTATGTACTCTGCGCCATCGTCTTGGAACACCTTACAAAATAATTTTACACTGGAAGAACTTGTCCCGATTGGTGTTTTTAAATCACTGATGAAGGATTTTGAGGCTGATTCCCTGACTTGTCAATGTTTTTAATTTGCTGTTTTTGATATTGTTATGCTCTTGTGAATTCAATGGTTTTTACTAGATTACTTGTAGTTTTTCATGTTGTCTGTCTGTAATTTTTGTAATGACTTGGTGCTGCCTATCTTGGCCAGGACGCTCTTGAAAAAGAGATTTTAAATCTCAATGAGCCCTTCCTGGTTAAATAAAGGTTAAATAAATTTAAAAAAATACAGGAAGTCCAACAGGAAGCAGCTGGGCAGGGGAACAGGAAGGAGAACCCAGAGAGAAAGAGAGAGAAAGAAAGGAGAGGGTGTAGTAGGCTTGTTAAGATGGAGAGAAAGAGAAAGAGAGTGAGAGAGAAAGAGAGAGAGAGGGGTGGGTGAAAGAACTCCCGGCATGGCTTGTTGATACAGCGGCAACGCTCAGCAAATTTTTTCCTCATTGACTGACTGAATGGGGAGGAGATTTTCAGGAACACATTGAATGGATCTGGCTCCACATGCACTAGGAAGCTCACTTATCTCTAAAGAGGATTTTCTCTCTCCATCCCCATCTTCTTTGGGGAGCGAGCAGAGGAGAGAGGGTACTGGGCAGGGTGCCAGGGACGCCCCTTGCCAGACGTGGCGGATGGCGTATGGGTAGAAACGCTTGGCACGAGCGCGGAGAGGATGTGCCAACAGTCTCACTGGCATCCACCTACTCCTGCAGTTCAGAGAGAGGTGAATAACATCTCATACTGCCACCAGTAAACTCTCAACACCCCACACACAGAATGCACACACACATGCAGGCTTCATTACATACAGTACCAGTCAAAAGTTTGGACACACCCACTCATTCAAGGGTTTTTCTTTATTTTTACATTGTAGAATAGTAGTGAAGACATCAAAACTATGAAATAACACACATGGAATCATGTAGTAACCAAAAAAGTGTTAAACAAATCAAAATATATTTTAGATCTTTCAAAGTAGCCACCCTTTGCCTTGATGACAGCTTTGCACATTCTTGGCATTCTCTCAACCAGCTTTACCTGGAATGCTTTTTCAACAGTCTTGAAGGAGTTCCCACATATGCTGAGCACTTGTTGGCTGCTTTTCCTTCACTCTGCGGTCCAACTCATCCCAAACCATCTCAATTGGGTTGAGGTCGGGGGATTGTGGAGGCCAGCTCATCTGGCTGGGCGGTATATCGTATTTATGCACGGACCGGTTTGGGTTTTTACTTTATCTTCTATAACGGTATTTTAATGTTTGATTTGTTAAATGTGATACGCCATGTATAACGTCCATTTTTATAGTTTACTCCACTACTTGAGTCATCCCTCTCCGCTCTCTCTCTCTCCATGCCGCTTTCCACACAGACCTAGTCCCACCCCGTCACTCAAGGAGCGCATTTGTTGTTGCTTTACCACAAGACACTTTCGTTCAGTCTGCATGGTCAATGCAGCACATGCAACAATGTTGATGACAACAATGCTGTTTCTACTTTGATCTTATTATAAATCCACAGGTGTTATATAATTACAATATTAGTTTGTGTTTCTTACAACTGCAAACAGATAGTTTGTATTTTCATAGCAAGTTAAGCTAAATTGTGTTAGCCACTAATGCTAATCGCTAGTTATGGAAATGCAGAAAATTATTTTAGGTTGAAGTTGAATTGAACAGTATAAAACAATCAGAATGGAGAAAGACCCATTGAAATAATTTAGAATATGTGTTGCCACTCTAGGGTCACGGACTACTCATGAAGCAAATGTAGAACTTTTATTAATCCAAAACATTAAATACCGTCAAATACGTCATACCATTAAAGATTGGAAAAATTCCATGATATGATATTTTGGCCATATCGCTCAGCCTTAGCACTCCATCACGCTCCTTCTTGGTCAAATTGCCCTTACACAGCCTGGAGGTGTTTTGGGTCATTGTCCTGTTGAAAAACAAATGATAGTCCCACTAAGCACAAACTAGATGGGATGGCCTATCGCTGCAGAATGCTGTGGTAGCCATGTTGGTTAAGTGTGCCTTATATTCAAAATAAATCACTTACAGTGTCACCAGCAAAGCACCCCCACACCATCACACCTCCTCTTCCATGCGTCACAGTGGGAACCACACATGCAGAGATCATCTGTTCACCTACTCTGTGTCTCACAAAGACGCTGCGGTTGGAATCAAAAATCTCAAATTTGGACTCATCAGACCAAAGGACAGATTTCCACCGGTCTAATGTCCATTGCTTGTGTTTCTTGGCCTACAGTCTCGTCTTCTTATTGGTGTCCTTCAGTAGTGGTTTCTTTGCAGAAATTTGACCATGAAGGCCTGATTCACGCAGTCTCCTCTGAACAGTTGATGTTGAGATATGTCTGTTACTGGAACTCTGTGAAGCATTTATATGGGCTCCAGTCTGAGGTGCAGTCAATTCTAATGAACTTATCCTCTGCAGCAGAGGTAACTCTGGGTCTTTCTTTCCTGTGGCGGTCCTCATGAGAGCCAGTTTCATCATAGCACTTGATGGTTTTTGCGACTGCACTTGAAGAAACTTTCTAAGTTGTTGACATTTTCTGCATTGACTAACCTTCATGTCTTAAAGTAATGATGGACTATCGTTTCTCTTCGCTTGCCATAATATGAACTTTTACCAAATAGGGCTTTCTTCTATATAACACCCCTACCTCGTAGGGGTGTTATACAACTGATTGGCTCAAACGCATTAAGAAGGAAAAAATTCCACAAATTAACTTTTAACAAGGCACACCTGTTAATTTTACATTTACATTTTAGTCATTTAGCAGACGCTCTTATCCAGAGCGACTTACAGTAGAGTGCATACATTTTATTACATTTTTTTTTTTTTTTTTATTTTTTTTACATTTCATATTTCATTACCTTTTTTTTTTTAACATACTGAGACAAGGATATCCCTACCGGCCAAACCCTCCCTAACCCTCCCTAACCCAGACGACGCTATGCCAATTGTGCGTCGCCCCACGGACCTCCCGGTTGCGGCCGGCTGCGACAGAGCCTGGGCGCGAACCCAGCCCAGCCTGGGCGCGAACCCAGAGACTCTGGTGGCGCAGCTAGCACTGCGATGCAGTGCCCTAGACCACTGCGCCACCCGGGAGGTAATTGAAATGCATTCCAGGTGACTACCTCATCAAGCTGGTTGAGAGAATGCAAAGAGTCTGCAAAGCTGTCATCAAGGCAAAGGGTGGCTACTTTGAAGAATCTCAAATATAAAATATATTTTGATTTGTTGAACACTTTTTTGGTTACTACATGATTCCTTTCCTGACAAAATGGCGCCGGAAGAAATGGCAGCAGTTTTACGGACACCCAACCAATTGTGCTACTGTATATAGCCTGTCTACTGTATATAGCCTGTCTTACTGTATATAGCTTGTCTTTTTACTGTTGTTTTATTTCTTTACCTACCTATTGTTCACCTAATACCTTTTTTGCACTATTGGTTAGAGCCTGTAAGTAAGCATTTCACTGTAAGGTCTGTTGTATTCGGCGCAGGTGACAAATAAACGTTGATTTGATTTATATGTGTTATTTCATAGTTTTGATTTCTTCACTATTATTCTACGATGTAGAAAATGGTAAAAAATAAAGAAAACCCCTTGAATGAGTAGGTGTGTCCAAACTTTTGACTGGTACTTTACATACACACACACACACACACACACTGCAAGCTACATCCAATATGCACACACATACACACACACACACACACACCGCAAGCTTGGGAGAAAAAACACTGTAATTTGACGGAAATATAATCAGCTGGAAATCAAAGCTAACATAAGCACTTCCTCGTTGTGAGAGTGATTGCCACACACAGTTATTAAAAAGACAAAGAAATGCAAGTGATACTCAACATCTCAAGTTAGTCCTCAGATTTGATGAGAGCAGGTTAATTATGATGAGGATTATGAAAACATTTATGGGCAGACGCTCGACGATTCCAACAGGCATCACTACTACATTTTACAGGTAAGACACACTTTACTACATTACCCATTAGATATTAGGCTTATTACCCAGGCTAACAGGCACCCCTACCCTTAAAACATTATTCAGATGTTTCAGATGCACACAAGCTGTGATGAGGCTGTCAGTGTCTCATTCAGAATGTGGAACGAAAACTGAGTTCTAAGTTCTAAGGAGGAAGGAGGAAGGGGAGAGTAGTTAAAACTCTGACAGCGTTATTTAGACCTGCCGTCTCCTAGGTCTCTACAGAAACAACTATTCCACAAAGAGAGAAAAGAGAGAATCACATCTTTGGAGTGTGTTCATCAGTTGTTAATGAGATTTATTCAGTTTGGTTCATTAAGGCTGGCCACCTATATAATGGATAATAAAGGAAACATGAGTCGTGTGTGTGTGTGTGTGTGTGTGTGTGTGTGTGTGTGTGTGTGTGTGTGTGTGTGTGTGTGTGTGTGTGTGTGTGTGTGTGTGTGTGTGTGTGTGTGTGTGTGTGGGTGTTTGAACCGGGTCTGCAATTACCTCTAGAGACCCCCCTATATGAGAGAGAATTAACTCATCAGAGTGGATGAGAGCGAGAGAGAGAGAGATGGGGGGAGTAGGAGAGAGAGAGGTTTGTGGTAGTCATTTCTTGCTGTGGTCTTCAGTTTGCAAGTCTCCAAACTAAAGTACTGCATTGCACCGCTGCTCTGAATGTCTCACCAGCAGCAACATCAGACTAGTCTAATTCTGAATCCAAATCTCCAACACACCAAGAGAGGATAATAGCAGGAGGAAGAGCAGAGGATGGCAGGAGGAAGAGAGGAGGATGGCAGGAGGAAGAGAGGAGGATGGCAGGAGGAAGAGAGAAGGAAGAGAATAGGATGGCAGGAGGAAGAGAGGAGGATGGCAGGAGGAAGAGAGGAGGATGGCAGGAGGAAGAGAATAGGATGGCAGGAGGAAGAGAGGAGGATGGCAGGAGGAAGAGAGGAGGATGGCAGGAGGAAGAGAGGAGGATGGCAGGAGGAAAAGAGGAGGATGAGAGGAGGATGGCAGGGGGAAGAGAGAAGGAAGAGAATAGGATGGCAGAAGGAAAAGAGGAGGATGAGAGGAGGATGGCAGGAGGAAGAGAGGAGGATGAGAGGAGGATGGCAGGGGGAAGAGAGAAGGAAGAGAATAGGATGGCAGGAGGAAAAGAGAAGGAAGAGAGGAGGATGGCAGGAGGAAGAGAGGAGGATGAGAGGAGGATGGCAGGGGGAAGAGAGAAGGAAGAGAATAGGATGGCAGGAGGAAAAGAGAAGGAAGAGAGGAGGATGGCAGGAGGAAGAGAGGAGGATGGCAGGGGGAAGATAATAGGATGGCAGGAGGAAAAGAGAAGGAAGAGAGGAGGATGGCAGGGGGAAGAGAGAAGGAAGAGAATAGGATGGCAGGAGGAAAAGAGAAGGAAGAGAGGAGGATGGCAGGGGGAAGAGAGAAGGAAGAGAATAGGATGGCAGGAGGAAAAGAGAAGGAAGAGAGGGGAAAGAGAGAAGGATGAGAGGAGGATGGCAGGGGGAAGAGAGAAGGAAGAGAATAGGATGGCAGGGGGAAGAGAGAAGGAAGAGAAGAGGGTGACCAATCTGAACAGGATTGCAAAGTTACATCTATATACTGTACATAGGCCTACACAGTGTATATTCTCAAAAACTCTGAGCATGCGTTTTAGGACAGAAAATCTGCCCTTTACACAACACACACACAGACAAATTCACTCACACATCCTCTGTGTGAAAGGTGTTACATGTAAATCCTTGGTGTCAATTAAACCACTGACAGATATAGGCTACTGAATGCATGACTCATATAGCACATGTGCACTGTTGTAAATACAGTATATGATTCATGGTTACAAAACGAAATACTCACATACTATTGGTTGCTGCTGAGAGTAAACTTTGATTATATAAAACTCACGTTACTCTCATCAAAACATTTACACAACAGGAAAAGTAAACTACAGTAAACGTCCATTGATGGTTCTCAGCCTTCGATGCATGGCCGTAGGCGAGGGGGTTTAGAATCTGGATTTGTGGATTCAGTTGTTACTACATCAAGGAGCACACTTGTATTTGCAGCTGCAGTCCCATGAACTGATTGAACCAGACAGAATGCTGTGCACACAACAATGGTGAAACGTAGCGAAATCTGTGTATTTTTAGATTTTTTTATTTAACCTTTATTTAACCACGTAGGCCAGTTAAATAAACTACGACCTGGCCAAGATAAAGCAAAGCAGTGCGACAAAAACAACAACGGAGTTACACATGGGATAAAGAAACATACAGTCAATAACACAATAGAAAAATCTGTATACAGTGTGTGCAAATGAAGTAACGAGGTAATGTAATAAATAGGCCATAGTGGCGAAGTAATTACAATTTAGCAATTAACACTGGAGTGATAGATGTGCAGATGAGGATGTGCAAGTAGAAATACTGGTGTGCAAGAGCCACTTTCAGTTCACTGCAGCTAGCTACTGGAATGAGCTGCAAAAAACACTCAAACTGAACAGTCTTATCTCCATTTCTACATTCAAAAACTCAATCATGGACACTCTTACTGAAGCTTGTGGCAGCTTCGCGATATGTATTGTTGTCTCTACTTTTTTGCCCTTTGTGCTGTTGTCTGTGACTAACAATGTTTGTACCATGTTTGTGCTGCTACCATGTTGTGTTGCTAGCGTGTTGTTGTCATGTTGTGTTGCTACCATGCTGTGTTGTCATGTGTTGCTGCCATGCTGTGCTACTGTCTTAGGTCGTGTGGTGTCTCTCTTGTCGTGATGTGTGTTTTGTCCTACATTTGTATTTTTAATCACAACCCCCGTGTCACGCCCTGACCTGAGATATCTCTGTTTTCTTTATATTTTGGTTAGGTCAGTGTGTGACTAGGGTGGATTATGCTAGTTTTTGTATTGTCTAGGGGTTTTGTACTGTCTAGGGGTTTTGTATGTGTAGGGTTTTGTAGGTCTAGGGATTTGTATGTTTATGGTGGCCTGATATGGTTCCCAATCAGAGGCAGCTGTTTATCGTTGACTCTGATTTAGGTAGCCATTTCCCCTTTGGTGTTTGTGGGTTCTTGTTCTGTGTTTAGTTGCCTGTCTGCACTATTCATATTAGCTTCACGGTTCGTTTTGTTAGTTTGTTCAGTGTTCATTCTTTTAATAAATATAGAATGTACGCATACAACGCTGCGCCTTGGTCCGATTCATACGACGAACGTGACACCCCGTCCCCGCAGGAGGCCTTTTGCCTCTTGGAAGGCCATCAATGTAAATAAGAATTTGTTCTTAATTTACTTATCTATTTAAATAAAATATAAAATTAAAATAAAACATCTGAGAAAAAAATGTGGAGAAAAAAAAGGCCAGAAGGTGCATTATTTGTGTTTAACCTGTCTGGCTCTGGCGTTCCGCTAGCGGAACTCCTCCCACATTCCACTGAAAAGGCAGAGCGCGAAATTCAAAAGATATTTTTTAGAAATATTTAACTTTCACACATTAACAAGTCCAATACTGTCACGCCCTGGCCTTAGTATTCTTTGTTTTCTTTATGTTTTTTAGTTAGGTCAGGGTGTGACATGGGGAATGTATGTGTTTTGTAGTGTCTATGGGGTGTTGTATGTGTATGGGGCAGAGTAGAGTATAGTTGTCTAGTTATGTCTATGGCTGCCTAGATTGGTTCTCAATCAGAGACAGCTGTCATTCATTGTCTCTGATTGGGAGCCATATTTAAGGCAGCCATAGGCAGTAGGCTTTTGGTGGGTAGTTGTCTATGTCTATGTTCTATGTTGCATGTGTGCACTTAGTTCAGGTTTAGCTTCACGATCGTTTATTTTGTTCATTTTGTAAGTGGTTGTTTTTTCCTTCATTAAAGAAGATGTATTTTTCACGCGCTGCGCCTTGGTCCTCTCTCTCTCACGAAGACGATCGTGACAGAACTACCCACCAACCATGGATCAAGCAGCGTGAGAGGAACCAACAACAGCGGCAAAGAAACCAGGACTCGTGGACATGGGAGGAAATATTGGACGGAAAAGGACCCTGTGCTCAGACAGGGGAATATCGCCACTCTGTTGAAGAGAGGGAGGCAGCTAAAGCCCAGGAGCGGTGGTATGAGGAGGCAGCAAGGAGACGTGGCTGGAAACCCGAAAAGCCTGTGAGTAAACCCCAAACATTTCTTGGGGGGGGGGGCTAAAAGGGAGATTGGCGAAGTCAGGTAGGCGACCTGCGCCCACTCCCTGTACTTACCGTGGAGAGCGAGAGTACGGGCAGACACCGTGTTACGCAGTAGAGCGCATGGTGTCTCCTGTACGCGTGCATAGCCCGGTTCGGTACATTCCAGCTCCACGTATCGGCCGGGCTAGATTGAGCGTTGAGCCGGATGTCATGAAGCCGGCCCAACGCATCTGGCCACCAGTGCGTCTCCTCGGGCCGGCTTACATGGCACCAGCCTTACGCATGGTGTCCCCGGTTCGCCTACATAGCCCGGTGCGGGTTATTCCACCTCCCCGCACTGGTCGGGCGACGGGGAGCATACAACCAGGTAAGGTTGGGCAGGCTCAGTGCTCAAGGGAGCCAGTACGCCTGCACGGTCCGGTATTTCCGGCGCCACCTCCCCGCTCCAGCCCAGTACCACCAGTGCCTACACCACGCACCAGGCTTCCAGTGCCTCTCCAGAGCCCTGTTCCTCCTCCACGCACTCTCCCTGTGGTGCGTGTATCCAGCCCAGTGCCTCCAGTTCCGGCACCACGCATCAAGCCTCCTGTGCGTCTCCAGAGCCCTGTACGCACTGTTCCTTCTCCCCGTACTCGCCCTGATGTGCGTGCCCTCAGCCCGGTACCACCAGTGCCGGTACCACGCACCAGGCCTATAGTACGCCTTGAGAGTCCAGTGTGCCCTGTTGTTGTTCCCCGCACTAGCCTGAAGGTGCGTGTCTTTAGCCCGGTACCTCCAGTTCCGGTACCACGCACCAGGCCTACAGTGCGTCTCAGCCGGCCAGAGTCTGCCGTCTGCCCAGCGGCGCCTGAACTGCCCGTCTGCCCAACGGCGCCTGAACTGTCCGTCTGCCCAACGCCGCATGAACTGTCCGTCTGCCAAGCGCCGCATGAACTGCCCGTCTGTATTGAGCCTTCAAAGCCGCCCGTCGGTACTGAGCCTTCAAAGCCGCCCGTCTGCCATGAGCCTGCAAAGCCGCCCGTCTGCCATGAGCCTACAGAGCCGTCCGCCAGACAGGAGCCGCTAGAGCCTTCCGCCAGACAGGAGCCGCTAGAGCCTTCCGCCAGACAGGAGCCGCTAGAGCCTTCCGCCAGACAGGAGCCGCTAGAGCCTTCCGCCAGACAGGAGCCGCTAGAGCCTTCCGCCAGACAGGATCAGCCAGAGCCTTCCGCCAGACAGGATCAGCCAGAGCCTTCCGCCAGACAGGATCAGCCAGAGCCGTCAGCGAGCCATGACCAGCCAGAGCCGTCATCCAGCCATGACCAGCCAGAGCCGTCATCCAGCCATGACCAGCCAGAGCCGTCATCCAGCCATGACCAGCCAGAGCCGTCATCCAGCCATGACCAGCCAGAGCCGTCATCCAGCCATGACCAGCCAGAGCCGTCATCCAGCCATGACCAGCCAGAGCCGTCATCCAGCATTGAGCCGTCATCCAGCCAGGATCTGCCAGAGCCAGCCAGCCAGGATCCGCCAGAGCCAGCCAGCCAGGATCCGCCAGAGCCAGCCAGCCAGGATCCGCCAGAGCCAGCCAGCCAGGATCCGCCAGAGCCAGCCAGCCAGGATCCGCCAGAGCCAGCCAGCCAGGATCCGCCCCTCAGTCCGGAGCTGCCCCTCATTCCGGTGCTGCCCCTTAGTCCGGTGCTGCCCCTTAGTCCGGTGGGGTTAATTTGGAGGGTGGCCATTTGGAGGAAGCTACCAAAGCGGGTATTGACAATGGTGGAGTGGGGGCCACGTCCCGCACCCGAGCCGCCGCCATGATGGGGCCCACCCCGGACCCTCCCCTTTCTATTTCAGGTTGTGCGGTCGGAGTCCGCACCTTTGGGGGGGGGGTACTGTCACGCCCTGGCCTTAGTATTCTTTGTTTTCTTTATGTTTTTTAGTTAGGTCAGGGTGTGACATGGGGAATGTATGTGTTTTGTAGTGTCTATGGGGTGTTGTATGTGTATGGGGCAGAGTAGAGTATAGTTGTCTAGTTATGTCTATGGCTGCCTAGATTGGTTCTCAATCAGAGACAGCTGTCATTCATTGTCTCTGATTGGGAGCCATATTTAAGGCAGCCATAGGCAGTAGGCTTTTGGTGGGTAGTTGTCTATGTCTATGTCCTATGTTGCATGTGTGCACTTAGTTCAGGTTTAGCTTCACGATCGTTTATTTTGTTCATTTTGTAAGTGGTTGTTTTTTCCTTCATTAAAGAAGATGTATTTTTCACGCGCTGCGCCTTGGTCCTCTCTCTCTCACGAAGACGATCGTGACAAATACAGCAAATGAAAGATACACATCTTGTGAATCCAGTCAACATGTCCGATTTTTAAAATGTTTTACAGCGAAAACACCACATATATTTATGTTAGCTCACCACCAAATACAAAAAAGGACAGACATTTTTCACAGCACAGGTAGCATGCACAAAGCCAACCTAACTAACCAAGAACCAACCAAACTAACCAAGAAACAACTTCATCAGATGACAGTCTTATAACATGTTATACAATAAATCTATGTTTTGTTTCGAAAAATGTGCATATTTGAGGTATAAATCAGTTTTACATTGCAGCTACCATCACAGCTACCGTCACAAATAGGACCGAAGCAGCCAGAGTAATTACAGACACCAACGTCAAATACCTAAATACTCATCATAAAACATTTCTGAAAAATCGATGGTGTACAGCAAATTAAAGACAAACATCTTGTGAATCCAGCCAATATTTCCGATTTTTTAAGTGTTTTACAGCAAAAACACAATATAGCATTATATTAGCTTACTACAATAGCCTACCACACTACCGCATTCATTCATCAAGGTACGTTAGCGATAGCAATAGGCAAGTTAGCGATAGCGAATAAACCAGCAAAAGATATATAATTTTTGACTAACCTTGATAAGCTTCATCAGATGACAGTCCTATAACATCAGGTTATACATACACTTATGTTTTGTTCAAAAATGTGCATATTTGAGGTATAAATCAGTTTTACATTGCAGCTACCATCACAGCTACCGTCAGAAATAGAACCGAAGCAGCCAGAGTAATTACAGACACCAACGTCAAATACCTAAATACTCATCATAAAACATTTCTGAAAAATCGATGGTGTACAGCAAATTAACCTGTTGAGGACAGAGGGCGCTGTTTTCACTTTGGGGGAAAATCGTGCCCAATTTAAACGGCCTCGTACTCAATTCTTGCTCGTACAATATGCATATTATTATTACTATTGGATAGAAAACACTCTCTAGTTTCTAAAACCGTTTGAATTATATCTGTGAGTAAAACAGAACTCCTTTTGCAGCAAACTTCCTGACAGGAAGTGGAAATACTGAAATCGATGCACTGTTCTAGGGCCTGCCTATTAAAGTCCTTGATATTTATTAGTTTAGATGCACTTCATACGTCTTCCACTAGATGTCGACAAGCAGTGAGAAGAAATTGAGTGTGTAACTTGATCTGGGGTCGAATAATAGCTCTTGGCATGACGTGTCACCAGTTTCCTGTTTTCTGGAGAGCGCGAGAAGGGACCTGGATATGCCTTCTGATAAGCTGTCGTTATGGACGACTAATATCTCCGGCTTTGATTTTATTTGATACATGTGACAATATCATCGTAAAGTATGTTTTTTCAATATAGTTTAATCAGATTATTGAAATGTTTTCGGGAGTTTTGCCGTGGTCCGTTCTCTGAGTTTGTTGACGATGGAGAGATTCGCGCCACTTGGCAAGTGTGCTTGCTAAATCGAGAGGGAAAAAGGCCGTTCTAAAACCAAACAACGATTGTTCTGGACAAAGGACCCCTTGTACAACATTCTGATGGAAGATCAGCAAAAGTAGGACCCATTTTATGATGTTATTTCATATATCTGTCGTACATGTGAACTAGTAGTTTGCGGCCAGGTTTTGGGCACGCTCTCGCCATAACGTAAACTGCATATCGTAATGAAGTTATTTTTAGAATTCTAACACGGCGATTGCATTAAGAACTAGTGTATCTATCATTTGCTATACAACATGTATTTTTTAGTTATGTTTATGAATAGTTATTTGGTCAGAATATGTGTGTCAGAAAAAGTGTCAGAAAAATATCCGGACGTTGTGGGAAAAAGATGCTACGTTAGCACAATGTATAACCACTGATTTCAGCTCTAAATATGCACATTTTCGAACAAAACATAAGTGTATGTATAACCTGATGTTATAGGACTGTCATCTGATGAAGCTTATCAAGGTTAGTCAAAAATTATATATCTTTTTCTGGTTTATTCGCTATCGCTAACGTGCCTATTGCTATCGCTAACGTGCCTTGATGAATGAATGCGGTAGTGTGGTAGGCTATTGTAGTAAGCTAATATAATGCTATATTGTGTTTTCGCTGTAAAACACTTAAAAAATCGGAAATATTGGCTGGATTCACAAGATGTTTGTCTTTAATTTGCTGTACACCATCGATTTTTCAGAAATGTTTTATGATGAGTATTTAGGTATTTGACGTTGGTGTCTGTAATTACTCTGGCTGCTTCGGTCCTATTTGTGACGGTAGCTGTGATGGTAGCTGCAATGTAAAACTGATTTATACCTCAAATATGCACATTTTTCGAACAAAACATAGATTTATTGTATAACATGTTATAAGACTGTCATCTGATGAAGTTGTTTCTTGGTTAGTTCTTGGTTAGTTAGGTTGGCTTTGTGCATGCTACCTGTGCTGTGAAAAATGTCTGTCCTTTTTTTGTATTTGGTGGTGAGCTAACATAAATATATGTGGTGTTTTCGCTGTAAAACATTTTAAAAATCGGACATGTTGACTGGATTCACAAGATGTGTATCTTTCATTTGCTGTATTGGACTTGTTAACCTGTTTGGGCTGCAAGGGGCAGTATTGAGTAGCCAGATAAAAGGTGCCCATTTCAAACGGCCTCGTACTCAATTCTTGCTCGTACAATATGCATATTATTATTACTATTGGATAGAAAACACTCTCTAGTTTCTAAAACCGTTTGAATTATTTCTCTGAGTGAAACAGAAGTCATTCTGCAGCACACTTCCTGACCAGGAAGTGGAAAGTCTGAAACCGAGGCTCTCTTCTACTTCCTGCCTATAAATGGTCATGAGATCTATTAGTATACATGCACGTCATACACCTTCCTCTGGATGTCAAGAGGCTTTGAGAGAAGAAATGAGGTGATTATCTTGGTCTGAGATGGAACATATCATCTTGGAATGACGTGTCCCCCATTTTCGGTACTCTGAAGAGCGCGACGTGGACAGTGGGATTGCCTTCTCTTTAGCTGCCGTAATAGGCGACTACTTTCTCCGGCTTTGATTTTATTTGATACATGTCACCATATCATCGTAAAGTATGTTTTTTTCAATATAGTTTCATCAGATTATTGAAAATTTTTCGGGAGTTTTGCCGTGTTCCATTCTCTTCCGTTTGTTGACATGGAGAGATTCGCGCCCCTTGGCTAGTGTGCATGCTAATTGAAGAGGGAAAGTTGCCGTTCTAAATCCAAACAACGACTGTTCTGGACAAAGGACACCTTGTCCAACATTCTGACGGAAGATCACCAAAAGTAAGAAACATTTTATGATGCTATTTCATATATCTGTCGTGCATGTGAACTGGTCGTCGGCGCCCAAGTGTTTCTGGCTATTGTGGCTACGCTAATCTAACGCTACATTTTGTTTTCGCTGTAAAACACTTAATAAATCGGAAATATTGTCTGGAATCACAAGATGCCTGTCTTTCATTTGCTGTACACTGTGTATTTTTCAGAAATGTTTTATGATGAGTAATTAGGTATTTGACGTTGGTGTCTGTAAATATTATGGCTGCTTTCGGTGCAATTTCATATTGTAGCTGCAATGTAAACTATGATTTATACCTGAAATATGCACATTTTTCGAACAAAACATATGCTATACAATAAATATGTTATCAGACTGTCATCTGATGAAGTTGTTTCTTGGTTAGTGGCTATTTATATCTTTATTTGGTCGAATTTGTGATAGCTACTGATGGAGTAAAAAACTGGTGGAGTAAAAAAACTGGTGTCTTTTGCTAACGTGGTTAGCTAATAGATTTACATATTGTGTCTTCCCTGTAAAACATTTTAATTTGGATTCATAAGATGTGTACCTTTCATATGCTGTATTGGACTTGTTAATGTGTGAAAGTTAAATATTTTAAAAAAATATATTTTGAATTTCGCGCCCTGCACTTGAGCTGGCTGTTGTCATAAGTGTACCGGCGTCGGGCTGCAGCCATAAGAAGTTAATGTGTGAAAGTTAAATATTTCTAAAAAATATCTTTTGAATTTCGCGCTCTGCCTTTTCAGTGGAATGTGGGAGGAGTTCCGCTAGCGGAACGCTGGTGCCAGACAGGTTAACCTGTTTGGGCTGCAGGGGGAGTATTGAGTAGCCAGATAAAAGGTGCCCATTTCAAACGGCCTCGTACTCAATTCTTGCTCGTACAATATGCATATTATTATTACTATTGGATAGAAAACACTATCTAGTTTCTAAAACCGTTTGAATTATTTCTCTGAGTGAAACAGAACTCATTCTGCAGCACATTTCCTGACCAGGAAGTGGAAAGACTGAAATCGATGCTCTGTTCTTCTTCCTGCCTATACATGGGCATGATACGTAAGAGTCTACGTGCACTTCATACACCTTCCCCTGGATGTCAAGAGGCGGTGAGAGAAGAAATTTCGTGTTTATCTTGGTCTGAGGTGGAATAAAAGCTCTTTGTATGACGTGACCGTCCATTTCCTGTTTTCTGGAGCGCGCGAAAGAGGACATGGATTTGCCTTCTGTTTAGCTGTCGTTATGGACGACTAATATCTCCGGCTATGATTTTATTTGATACATGTGACCATATCATCGTAAAGTATGTTTTTTCAATATAGTTTCATCAGATTATTGAACATTTTTCGGGAGTTTTGCCGTGTTCCGTTCTCTTCCGTTTGTTGACTTGGAGAGATTCGCGCCCCTTGGCTAGTGTGCATGCTAATTGAAGAGGGAAAGTTGCCGTTCTAAATCCAAACAACGACTGTTCTGGACAAAGGACACCTTGTCCAACATTCTGACGGAAGATCACCAAAAGTAAGAAACATTTTATGATGCTATTTCATATATCTGTCGTGCATGTGAACTGGTCGTCGGCGCCCAAGTGTTTCTGGCTATTGTGGCTACGCTAATCTAACGCTACATTTTGTTTTCGCTGTAAAACACTTAATAAATCGGAAATATTGTCTGGAATCACAAGATGCCTGTCTTTCATTTGCTGTACACTGTGTATTTTTCAGAAATGTTTTATGATGAGTAATTAGGTATTTGACGTTGGTGTCTGTAAATATTATGGCTGCTTTCGGTGCAATTTCATATTGTAGCTGCAATGTAAACTATGATTTATACCTGAAATATGCACATTTTTCGAACAAAACATATGCTATACAATAAATATGTTATCAGACTGTCATCTGATGAAGTTGTTTCTTGGTTAGTGGCTATTTATATCTTTATTTGGTCGAATTTGTGATAGCTACTGATGGAGTAAAAAACTGGTGGAGTAAAAAAACTGGTGTCTTTTGCTAACGTGGTTAGCTAATAGATTTACATATTGTGTCTTCCCTGTAAAACATTTTAATTTGGATTCACAAGATGTGTACCTTTCATATGCTGTATTGGACTTGTTAATGTGTGAAAGTTAAATATTTTTAAAAAATATATTTTGAATTTCGCGCCCTGCACTTGAGCTGGCTGTTGTCATAAGTGTACCGGCGTCGGGCTGCAGCCATAAGAAGTTAATGTGTGAAAGTTAAATATTTCTAAAAAATATCTTTTGAATTTCGCGCTCTGCCTTTTCAGTGGAATGTGGGAGGAGTTCCGCTAGCGGAACGCTGGTGCCAGACAGGTTAACCTGTTTGGGCTGCAGGGGGAGTATTGAGTAGCCAGATAAAAGGTGCCCATTTCAAACGGCCTCGTACTCAATTCTTGCTCGTACAATATGCATATTATTATTACTATTGGATAGAAAACACTATCTAGTTTCTAAAACCGTTTGAATTATTTCTCTGAGTGAAACAGAACTCATTCTGCAGCACATTTCCTGACCAGGAAGTGGAAAGACTGAAATCGATGCTCTGTTCTTCTTCCTGCCTATACATGGGCATGATACGTAAGAGTCTACGTGCACTTCATACACCTTCCCCTGGATGTCAAGAGGCGGTGAGAGAAGAAATTTCGTGTTTATCTTGGTCTGAGGTGGAATAAAAGCTCTTTGTATGACGTGACCGTCCATTTTCTGTTTTCTGGAGCGCGCGAAAGAGGACATGGATTTGCCTTCTGTTTAGCTGTCGTTATGGACGACTAATATCTCCGGCTATGATTTTATTTGATACATGTGACCATATCATCGTAAAGTATGTTTTTTCAATATAGTTTCATCAGATTATTGAACATTTTTCGGGAGTTTTGCCGTGTTCCGTTCTCTTCCGTTTGTTGACTTGGAGAGATTCGCGCCCCTTGGCTAGTGTGCATGCTAATTGAAGAGGGAAAGTTGCCGTTCTAAATCCAAACAACGACTGTTCTGGACAAAGGACACCTTGTCCAACATTCTGACGGAAGATAACCAAAAGTAAGAAACATTTTATGATGCTATTTCATATATCTGTCGTGCATGTGAACTGGTCGTCGGCGCCCAAGTGTTTCTGGCTATTGTGGCTACGCTAATCTAACGCTACATTTTGTTTTCGCTGTAAAACACTTAATAAATCGGAAATATTGTCTGGAATCACAAGATGCCTGTCTTTCATTTGCTGTACACTGTGTATTTTTCAGAAATGTTTTATGATGAGTAATTAGGTATTTGACGTTGGTGTCTGTAAATATTATGGCTGCTTTCAGTGCAATTTCATATTGTAGCTGCAATGTAAACTATGATTTATACCTGAAATATGCACATTTTTCGAACAAAACATATGCTATACAATAAATATGTTATCAGACTGTCATCTGATGAAGTTGTTTCTTGGTTAGTGGCTATTTATATCTTTATTTGGTCGAATTTGTGATAGCTACTGATGGAGTAAAAAACTGGTGGAGTAAAAAAACTGGTGTCTTTTGCTAACGTGGTTAGCTAATAGATTTACATATTGTGTCTTCCCTGTAAAACATTTTAATTTGGATTCACAAGATGTGTACCTTTCATATGCTGTATTGGACTTGTTAATGTGTGAAAGTTAAATATTTTAAAAAAATATATTTTGAATTTCGCGCCCTGCACTTGAGCTGGCTGTTGTCATAAGTGTACCGGCGTCGGGCTGCAGCCATAAGAAGTTAATGTGTGAAAGTTAAATATTTCTAAAAAATATCTTTTGAATTTCGCGCTCTGCCTTTTCAGTGGAATGTGGGAGGAGTTCCGCTAGCGGAACGCTGGTGCCAGACAGGTTAACCTGTTTGGGCTGCAGGGGGAGTATTGAGTAGCCAGATAAAAGGTGCCCATTTCAAACGGCCTCGTACTCAATTCTTGCTCGTACAATATGCATATTATTATTACTATTGGATAGAAAACACTATCTAGTTTCTAAAACCGTTTGAATTATTTCTCTGAGTGAAACAGAACTCATTCTGCAGCACATTTCCTGACCAGGAAGTGGAAAGACTGAAATCGATGCTCTGTTCTTCTTCCTGCCTATACATGGGCATGATACGTAAGAGTCTACGTGCACTTCATACACCTTCCCCTGGATGTCAAGAGGCGGTGAGAGAAGAAATTTCGTGTTTATCTTGGTCTGAGGTGGAATAAAAGCTCTTTGTATGACGTGACCGTCCATTTTCTGTTTTCTGGAGCGCGCGAAAGAGGACATGGATTTGCCTTCTGTTTAGCTGTCGTTATGGACGACTAATATCTCCGGCTATGATTTTATTTGATACATGTGACCATATCATCGTAAAGTATGTTTTTTCAATATAGTTTCATCAGATTATTGAAAATTTTTCGGGAGTTTTGCCGTGTTCCGTTCTCTTCCGTTTGTTGACTTGGAGAGCTTTGTGCCACTTGGCAAGTGCGCGTGCTAAATCGAGAGGGAAAATGAACGTTCTGAATCCAAACAACGACTGTTCTTGACAAAGGACACCTTCTACAACATTCTGATGAAAGATCACCAAAAGTAAGAAACATTTTATGATGCTAATTCATATATCTGTCGTGCATGTGAATTAGTCGTGGGCGCCCAACTTTGGGGTACTCAGCTATACCGAAGCTGGATGTCGTAATGAAGTTATTTTTTAGAATTCTAACACTGCGATTTCATTAAGAACTAATGGATCTATCATTTCCTATACAACATGTATTTTTTACTTATGTTTATGAATAGCTATTTGGTCAGAATATGTGTGTCAGAAAACGTGTCAGAAAAATATCGTTGCTGTTTAGACGTTGTGGGAAAAAGATGCTACGTTAGCACAATGTGTAACCACTGATTTCAG
Source organism: Salvelinus namaycush (assembly GCF_016432855.1). Taxonomy (NCBI): domain Eukaryota; kingdom Metazoa; phylum Chordata; class Actinopteri; order Salmoniformes; family Salmonidae; genus Salvelinus; species Salvelinus namaycush. The sequence goes on along the minus strand of NC_052338.1, from coordinate 17,203,230 downwards.
CTCTAAATATGCACATTTTCGAACAAAACATAAGTGTATGTATAACCTGATGTTATAGGACTGTCATCTGATGAAGAAAATCAAGGTTAGTCAAAAATTATATATCTTTTGCTTGTTTGTTACGATCGCTAACTTTTGCTACTGGGAAATTGCTTGTGTTTTTGGCTATTGTGGTAAGCTAATATAACGCTCTATTGTGTTTTCGCTGTAAAACACTTGATAAATCGGAAATATTGTCTGGAATCACAAGATGCCTGTCTTTCAATTGCTGTACACTATGTATTTTTCAGAAATGTTTTATGATGAGTATTTAGTTATTTGGCGTTGGTGTCTGTAAATATTCTGTCTGCTTTCGGTGCAATTTCTGATTGTAGCTGCAATGTAAACTATGATTTATACCTGAAATATGCACATTTTTCTAACAAAACATATGCTATACAATAAATATGTTATCAGACTGTCATCTGATGAAGTTGTTTCTTGGTTAGTGGCTATTTATATCTTTATTTGGACGAATTTGTGATAGCTACTGATGGAGTAAAAAACTGGTGGAGTAAAAAAGTGGTGTCTTTTGCTAACGTAGTTAGCTAATAGATTTACATATTGTGTCTTTGTTATGCTGATGAATGAGGACCCAAAAGCGACGTAATAGTAACAGAGTCTTTATTCCAGTAATAAACAAATAATGATTCTCCTGGATATTATCAATGGTCAAATCCTCTCGTCAATAGAGAGGAACGACTGGAGACGCGACCACAGACTGCAGGTCGCTTCAGGAAGGCACTGGCCGTAGCTGACATAGACACCTGCTCACACGCAGCATCTGAAGAAGGCAAAGAACACGACAGGGCGGAACAAGGACACAGGAACAGCAAACATCAAACAAGAATCCGACCAGGCAGAAGCGGAAAACAGAGGGAGAAATAGGGACTCTAATCAGAGGGCAAAATAGGGGACAGGTGTGAAAGAGTAAATGAGGTCGTTAGGAGAATGAGAAACAGCTGGGAGCAGGAACGGAACGATAGAGAGAGAAAGAGGGAAAGAACCTAATAAGACCAGCAGAGGGAAGCACAGGGACAAGACATGAAGATCAAAGACAAAACATGACAGTACCCCCCCACTCACCGAGCGCCTCCTGGCGCACTCGAGGAGGAACCCTGGCGGCAACGAAGGAAATCATCAATCAACGAACGGTCCAGCACGTCCCGAGATGGAACCCAACTCCTCTCCTCAGGACCGTAACCCTCCCAATCCACTAAGTACTGGTGACCACGTCCCCGAGAACGCATGTCCATGATCTTTCGTACCTTGTAAATAGGAGCGCCCTCGACAAGGACGGGGGGGGGGGAGGGAAGACGAACGGGGGCGCGAAGAAAAGGCTTGACACAAGAGACATGGAAGACAGGGTGGACGCGACGAAGATGTCGCGGAAGAAGCAGTCGCACAGCGACAGGATTGACGACCTGAGAGACACGGAACGGACCAATGAACCGCGGAGTCAACTTGCGAGAAGCTGTCGTAAGGGGAAGGTTACGAGTGGAAAGCCACACTCTCTGACCGCGACAATACCTAGGACTCCTAATCCTACGTCTATTGGCGGCTCTCACAGTCTGCGCCCTGTAACGGCAAAGTGCAGACCTGACCCTCCTCCAGGTGCGCTCACAACGTTGGACAAAAGCCTGAGCGGAGGGAACGCTGGACTCGGCGAGCTGGGACGAGAACAGAGGAGGCTGGTACCCAAGACTACTCTGAAACGGAGATAGCCCGGTAGCAGACGAAGGAAGCGAGTTGTGAGCGTACTCAGCCCAGGGGAGCTGTTCTGCCCAAGACGCAGGGTTTCGAAACGAAAGGCTGCGTAATATGCGACCAATCGACTGATTGGCCCTTTCTGCTTGACCGTTAGACTGGGGATGAAACCCGGAAGAGAGACTGACAGAAGCACCAATCAAACGACAGAACTCCCTCCAAAACTGTGACGTGAATTGCGGACCTCTGTCTGAAACGGCGTCTAACGGGAGGCCATGAATTCTGAACACATTCTCAATGATAATTTGTGCCGTCTCCTTAGCGGAAGGAAGCTTAGCGAGGGGAATGAAATGTGCCGCCTTAGAGAACCTATCGATAACCGTAAGAATCACAGTCTTCCCCGCAGACGAAGGCAGACCGGTAATAAAGTCTAAGGCGATGTGAGACCATGGTCGAGAAGGAATGGGAAGCGGTCTGAGACGACCGGCAGGAGGAGAGTTACCTGACTTAGTCTGCGCGCAGTCCGAACAAGCAGCCACGAAACGGCGCGTGTCCCGCTCCTGAGTAGGCCACCAAAACCGCTGGCGAATAGAAGCAAGCGTACCCCGAACGCCGGGATGACCAGCTAACTTGGCAGAGTGAGCCCACTGAAGAACAGCCAGACGAGTAGAGACAGGAACGAACAGAAGGTTACTAGGACAAGCGCGCGGCGACGCAGTGTGAGTGAGTGCTTGCTTTACCTGTCTCTCAATTCCCCAGACAGTCAACCCGACAACACGCCCTTCAGGGAGAATCCCCTCGGGGTCGGTAGAAGCCACAGAAGAACTAAAGAGACGGGATAAGGCATCAGGCTTGGTGTTCTTATTTCCCGGACGATAGGAAATCACGAACTCGAAACGAGCGAAAAACAACGCCCAACGAGCCTGACGTGCATTAAGTCGTTTGGCAGAACGGATGTACTCAAGGTTCTTATGGTCAGTCCAAACGACAAAAGGAACGGTCGCCCCCTCCAACCACTGTCGCCATTCGCCTATGGCTAAGCGGATGGCGAGCAGTTCGCGGTTACCCACATCATAGTTGCGTTCCGATGGCGACAGGCGATGAGAAAAGTAAGCGCAAGGATGGACCTTATCGTCAGACTGGAAGCGCTGAGACAGAATGGCTCCCACGCCCACCTCTGAAGCGTCAACCTCGACAATGAATTGTTTAGTGACGTCAGGAGTAACAAGGATAGGGGCGGATGTAAAACGCTTCTTGAGGAGATCAAAAGCTCCCTGGGCGGAACCGGACCACTTAAAGCAAGTCTTGACAGAAGTCAGAGCTGTGAGAGGGGCAGCCACTTGACCGAAATTACGAATGAAACGCCGATAGAAATTAGCGAAACCAAGAAAGCGCTGCAACTCGACACGTGACTTAGGAACGGGCCAATCGCTGACTGCCTGGACCTTAGCGGGATCCATCTGAATGCCTTCAGCGGAAATAACAGAACCGAGAAATGTGACAGAGGAGACATGAAAGGCGCACTTCTCAGCCTTCACGTAGAGACAATTCTCTAAAAGGCGCTGGAGTACACGTCGAACGTGCTGAACATGAATCTCGAGTGACGGTGAAAAAATCAGGATATCGTCAAGGTAAACGAAAACAAAAATGTTCAGCATGTCTCTCAGTACATCATTAACTAATGCCTGAAAGACAGCTGGAGCATTAGCGAGACCGAACGGCAGAACCCGGTATTCAAAATGCCCTAACGGAGTGTTAAACGCCGTTTTCCACTCGTCCCCCTCTCTGATGCGTACGAGATGGTAAGCGTTACGAAGGTCCAACTTAGTAAAGAACCTGGCTCCCTGCAAAATCTCGAAGGCTGACGACATAAGGGGAAGCGGATAACGATTCTTAACCGTTATGTCATTCAGCCCTCGATAATCCACGCAGGGGCGCAGAGTACCGTCCTTCTTCTTAACAAAGAAAAATCCCGCTCCGGCGGGAGAGGAAGAAGGCACCACGGTACCGGCGTTGAGAGAAACAGACAGATAATCCTCGAGAGCCTTACGTTCGGGAGCCGACAGAGAGTATAGTCTACCCCGAGGGGGAGTGGTCCCCGGAAGGAGATCAATACAACAATCATACGACCGGTGAGGAGGAAGGGAGCTGGCTCTGGACCGACTGAAGACCGTGCGCAGATCATGATATTCCTCCGGCACTCCTGTCAAATCACCAGGTTCCTCCTGAGTAGAGGGGACAGAAGACACAGGAGGGATAGCAGACATTAAACACTTCACATGACAAGAAACGTTCCAGGATAGGATAGAATTACTAGACCAATCAATAGAAGGATTATGACATACTAGCCAGGGATGACCCAAAACAACAGGTGTAAAAGGTGAACGAAAAATCAAAAAGGAAATGGTCTCACTGTGGTTACCAGATACTGTGAGGGTTAAAGGTAGTGTCTCACATCTGATACTGGGGAGAAGACTACCATCTAAGGCGAACATGGGCGTGGGCTTCCCTAACTGTCTGAGAGGAATGTCATGTTTCCGAGCCCATGCTTCGTCCATAAAACAACCCTCAGCCCCAGAGTCTATCAAGGCACTGCAGAAAGCAGCTGAACCGGTCCAGCGTAGATGGACCGACAAGGTAGTACAGGATCTTGATGGAGAGACAGGAGTAGTAGCGCTCACCAGTAGCCCTCCGCTTACTGATGAGCTCTGGCTTTTACTGGACATGACATGACAAAATGTCCCGCAGAACCGCAATAGAGGCAAAGGCGGTTGGTGATTCTCCGTTCCCTCTCCTTAGTCGAGATGCGAATACCTCCCAGCTGCATGGGCTCAGTCTCTGAGCCGGTGGGAGGAGATGGTTGAGATGCGGAGAGGGGAAACACCGTTAACGCGAGCTCTCTTCCACGAGCTCGGTGACGAAGATCTACCCGTCGTTCTATGCGGATGGCGAGTGCAATCAAAGAGTCCACGCTGGAAGGAACCTCCCGGGAGAGAATCTCATCCTTAACCTCAGCGTGAAGTCCCTCCAGAAAACGAGCGAGCAACGCCAGCTCGTTCCAGTCACTGGAGGCAGCAAGAGTGCGAAACTCTATAGAGTAATCCGTTATGGATCGATCACCTTGACATAGGGAAGCCAGGGCCCTGGAAGCCTCCTTCCCAAAAACTGAACGATCAAAAACCCGTATCATCTCCTCTTTAAAGTTCTGATAATCGTTAGAACACTCAGCCCTTGCCTCCCAGATAGCTGTGCCCCACTCCCGAGCCCGACCAGTAAGGAGTGATATGACGTAAGCGATCCGAGCTCTCTCTCTTGAGTACGTGTTGGGCTGGAGAGAGAACACAATATCACACTGGGTGAGAAAGGAGCGACACTCAGTGGGCTGCCCAGAGTAACATGGTGGGTTATTAACCCTAGGTTCCGGAGACTCGGAAGACCAGGAAGTAGCTGGTGGCACGAGATGAAGACTCTGAAACTGTCCAGAGAGATCGGAGACCTGAGCGGCCAGGGTCTCAACGGCATGACGAGCAGCAAACAATTCCTGCTCGTGTCTGCCGAGCATTGCTCCCTGGAACTCGACGGCAGTGTTGAGAGAATCCATAGTCGCTGGGTCCATCTTGGTCGGATTCTTCTGTTATGCTGATGAATGAGGACCCAAAAGCGACGTAATAGTAACAGAGTCTTTATTCCAGTAATAAACAAATAATGATTCTCCTGGATATTATCAATGGTCAAATCCTCTCGTCAATAGAGAGGAACGACTGGAGACGCGACCACAGACTGCAGGTCGCTTCAGGAAGGCACTGGCCGTAGCTGACATAGACACCTGCTCACACGCAGCATCTGAAGAAGGCAAAGAACACGACAGGGCGGAACAAGGACACAGGAACAGCAAACATCAAACAAGAATCCGACCAGGCAGAAGCGGAAAACAGAGGGAGAAATAGGGACTCTAATCAGAGGGCAAAATAGGGGACAGGTGTGAAAGAGTAAATGAGGTCGTTAGGAGAATGAGAAACAGCTGGGAGCAGGAACGGAACGATAGAGAGAGAAAGAGGGAAAGAACCTAATAAGACCAGCAGAGGGAAGCACAGGGACAAGACATGAAGATCAAAGACAAAACATGACAGTCTTCCCTGTAAAACATTTTAAAAATCGGACATGTTGGCTGGATTCACAAGATGTGTACCTTTCATATGCTGTATTGGACTTGTTAATGTGTGAAAGTTAAATATTTTAAAAAAATATCTTTTGAATTTCGCGCCCTGCACTTTGAGCTGGCTGTTGTCATAAGTGTACCGGTGTCGGGCTGCAGCCATAAGAAGTTAAAGACAAACATCTTGTGAATCCAGCCAATATTTCCGATTTTTTAAGTGTTTTACAGCGAAAACACAATATAGCATTATATTAGCTTACTACAATAGCCTACCACACTACCGCATTCATTCATCAAGGCACGTTAGCGATAGCAATAGACACGTTAGCGATAGGGAATAAACCAGCAAAAGATATTAATTTTCACTAACCTTCATAAACCTTCATCAGATGACAGTCCTATAACATCAGGTTATACATACACTTATGTTTTGTTCGAAAATGTGCATATTTAGAGCTGAAATCAGTGGTTATACATTGTGCTAACGTAGCATCTTTTTCCCAGAATGTGCGGATATTTTTATGACACTCCAACTATTCTGACCAAATAACTATTCATAAACGTTACTAGAAAATACATGTTGTATAGGAAATGATAGATACACTAGTTCTTAATGCAATCGCCGTGTTAGAATTCTAAAAATAACTTCATTACGACATCCAGCTTAGGTATAGCGAGAGAGTACCCAAAATCTGGGCGCAAACGACTAGTACAACATGTTCGACAGATATATGAAATAGCATCATAAAATGGGTCCTACTTTTGATGATCTTTCATCAGAATGTTGTACAAGGGGTCCTTTGTCGGGAACAATCGTTGTTTGGATTTAGAATGTCCTCTTCTCCAGTCAATTAGCACGGAAAGCTAGCAAAGTGGCGCTAAGCTCTCCTTCCTGAACAAAGGCACACAACGCAACACGCCTAACGTCCCGAATAAATTTCAATAATCTAATAAAACTATATTGAAAAAACATACTTTACGATGATATTGTCACATGTATCAAATAAAATCAAAGCCGGAGATATTAGTCGTCCATAACGACAGCTTATCAGAAGGCAAATCCAGGTCCCTTGACGCGCTCTCCAGAAAACAGGAAACTGGTGACACGTCATGCCGAGAGCTTTTATTCGACCCCAGATCAAGTTACACACTCCATTTCTTCTCTCACTGCCTGTCGACATCTAGTGGAAGACGTATGAAGTGCATCTATACTAATAAATATCAAGGACATTAATAGGCAGGCCCTAGAACAGAGCATCGATTTCAGATTTTCCACTTCCTGTCAGGAAGTTTGCTGCAAAAGGAGTTCTGTTTTACTCACAGATATAATTCAAACGGTTTTAGAAACTAGAGAGTGTTTTCTATCCAATAGTAATAATAATATGCATATTGTACGAGCAAGAATTGAGTACGAGGCCGTTTAAATTGGGCACGATTTTCCCCCAAAGTGAAAACAGCGCCCTCTGTCCTCAACAGGTTAATGAAGCAAAGCAAACACAGACCATGATGCAATTTTTACATAAGGTTCACTCACTGACAACATTAAAGAAAGAAATCAGTATGCCAGCTCAGTTCTACCTTCCACTGAACAAGATATCTTCCATTCATTATTGATGCTGTGTGAGGGGTGTGGGGAGGAGAGGAGGAGGGGAGTTTTCCCCTCAAGGCACAGGAGGATTCCCAGAGCCGGGACTGGCATCAAAGCCTTCTCTCTAATCTGCTCTTCTCTCTTTCTCATCCTCTCTCTCTCCCTCTCTCTTTCTCTCTTTGACTATCGATATTACATGGTTTGTCTTACTCATTTACGTCTGTTTTTCCTTCTCGATATGATTTCATTATACGGTGATTTGCCGTGTGCTATGAGGGATAAGACAATACAATATTGCGGTATCATTAGTATTTATAAAATACCTAATTAGGATGATTAATTAGCATATGTACAATCAAATATATTTTGGGAGAGTCAAATCTATAGATGTTCTATATACAGTATGTTCAGTTACATCACATTTAGCCATGCTACCCCTTATGAATTTATTATGTTACATGATACAGTAAGTGGCAAGGGTTTTAACTAAGGAAACTATGATACAGAACAAGATATATAAAATTGCTTTTGTCTGTGCCTTCCCTTCTGCTGACAGAAATAGGTTCGGAGATGAAGCCGTCACGGATCTAAATTCAAACATTTTGATGTTTGACATCTCATTGTCTGACATCTCCCCAGCTCTCCTCTACTATCCTCTCCCCTCATCCCCACTCCTCTGCTCCCCCTCCTCTCTTCCCCCCTCTTCTTTCTCCCCTCCTCTCCTCTCCCCTCCTCCCCTCTCCACTCTCAAAAGAGTGAGTACTCATAAAGCCGCCGGCCCAGATGGCATCCCTGGCCGTGTCCTCAGAGTGCGTGCTGACCAGCTGGCGGACATCTTCTCTGACATCTTCAACCTGTCCCTGTCCCAGGCTGTAGTCCACACTTGCTTCAAGGAGACCACCATTGTCCCAGTGCCCAAGAAAAAAAGGTGACATGCCCAAATTAATATTGCCTCGCCGCACTCATAATTATCAGTCATAATGATGTGCTTTGAGAGGCTGATCATGGCCCACATCCAGGCCAGCATGCCAGGCACACCCTGACATTCACACATCCACACAAACACACACATATACATTCGTGCTACACACACACACATCACAAGTGCTGCTACCAGACTCTTATTATTATTGCTATATACTGCACAATTTAAACACTTGCCCCCCAATCCCCCCTTCCTCAAAACACATGTAAAATTTGGACTATAAATTGTGCCTTACTGTATTATACTTATGCTAAAAAAAGTATTATATTCTACTAAGCCATTTACTTTATGTTCACAATCTTATGTTTAATTGTTTCTTATTGTTGCTGCATTTTTTAGAAAGAGTCAGCAAGTAAGCATTTCATTGGACGGTGTATACCATGTGTAACTTGAAACAGATGTTTCTTCAACCCCCCCACATCCAGACCAGGACAGTAGTATAGGTCCCCGAGCAGGCAGCAAGGCAGGCATTAGCTCTGGTACAGGTCCCGGGAGAGCTCCAGTGAGCCAAGGCGGGTCTGTACAGATAGACAGGGAGCTAATATCAAAGTGACAGCAGAGCATCAGGATGACACAATACACTACAACTCTCAAGGCGCAGGGAGAGGCTTTAGTGAATCATGTATTGATCTCATCAACTCACTGCTACATGCGACAACATATATTTTTCTCTGTAATACTACTGCTACATTAGTGGAACATGGCTTTTCTTTTCAATAATTTATAACAGGGTATCAGTGTTTATGGGATCTGCAAACACATATTACAGGTAAGGACACGAAAAGTTGGTGTTCAAGCTGTAACTCTTGCATTGACAATGCTAGCTTGTGTTGTGTGTAGAGGTCGAACGATTAATTAGAGCCGATTTCAAGATTTCATAACAATCGGAAATCGGTAATTTTGGACACCGATTTTGCCAATTGTTTTTTTTTAACACCTTTATTTAACTAGGCAAGTCAGTTAAGAACACATTCTTATTATCAATGATGGCCTAGGAAAGGTGGGTTAACTGCCTTGTTCAGGGGAAGAACGACAGATTTTTACCTTGTCAGCTCAAGTTTTCAATCTTGCAACCTTACGGTTAACTAGTCCAACGCTCTAACCATCTGCCTCACGAGGAGCCCGCCTGTTACGCGAATGCAGTAAGAAGCCAAGGTAAGTTGCTAGCTAGCATTAAACTTATCTTATAAAAAACAATCAATCAATCAATCATAATCACTAGTTATAACTACACATGGTTGATGATATTACTAGTTTATCTAGCGTGTCCTGCGTTGCATATAATCGATGCAGTGCGCATTCGCGAAAAAGGACTGTCGTTGCTCCAACGTGTACCTAACCATAAACATTAATGACTTTCTTAAAATCAATACACAGAAGTATATATTTTTAAACCTGCATATTTAGCTAAAAGAAATCCAGGTTAGCAGGCCATATTAACCAGGTGAAATTGTGTCACTTCTCTTGCGTTCATTGCACGCAGAGTCAGGGTATATGCAACAGTTTGGGCCGCCTGGCTCATTGCGAACTAATTTGCCAGAACTTTACGTAATTATGACATAACATTGAAAGTTGTGCAATGTAACAGGAATATTTAGACTGACGGATGCCACCCGTTAGATAAAATACGGAACGGTTCCGTATTTCACTGAAAGAATAAATGTTTTGTTTTCGAGATGATAGTTTCCGGATTCGACCATATTAATGACCTAAGGCTCGTATTTCTGTGTGTTATTATGTTATAATTAAGTCTATGATTTGATAGAGCTCTGACTGAGCGATGGTGGGCACCAGCAGGCTCGTAAGCATTCATTCAAACAGCACTTTCCTGAGTTTTGCCAGCAGCTCTGCTGTTTATGAATTCAAGCCTATCAACTCCCGAGATTAGGCTGGTGTAACCGATGTGAAATGGCTAGCTAGTTAGCGGGGAGCGCGCTAATAGCGTTTCAAACGTCACTCGCTCTGAGACTTGGGAGTAGTTGTACCCCTTGCTCTGCATGGGTAACGCTGCTTCGAGGGTGGCTGTTGTAGATGTGTTCCTGGTTCGAGCCCAGGTAGCGGCGAGGAGAGGGATGGAAGCTATACTGTTACACTGGCAATACTAAAGTGCCTATAAGAACATCCAATAGTCAAAGGTATATGGAATACAAATCGTTTAGAGAGAAATAGTCCTATAATTCCTATAATAACTACAACCTAAAACTTCTTACCTGGGAATATAGAAGACACGTTAAAAGGAACCACCAGCTTTCATATGTTCTCATGTTCTGAGCAAGGAACTTAAACGTTAGCTTTCTTACATGGCACATATTGCACTTTTACTTTCTTCTCCAACACTTTGTTTTTGCATTATTTAAACCAAATTGAACATGTTTCATTATTTATTTGAGGTTAAATTGATTTTATTGATGTATTATATTAAGTTAAAATAAAAGTGTTAATTCAGTATTGTTGTAATTGTCATTATTACAAATCATTTAAAAAAATTGTCCGATTAATCGGTATCGTCTTTTTTTTGGTCCTCCAATAATCGGTATCGGTATCGGCGTTGAAAAATCATAATCGGTCGCCCTCTAGTTGTGTGAGAGACGAGACATCAATTCCTTATGAGGTCTAAGTTATGTTCATACAGTTTAAGTCTGAAGTTTACATACACTTAGGTTGGAGTCATTAAAACTCGTTCAACCACTCCACAAATTTCTTGTTAACAAACTATAGTTTTGGCAAGTCAGTTAGGACATCTACTTTGTACCGCTCAGGAAGGAGACGCGTTCTGTCTCCTAGAGATGAACGTACTTTGGTGCGAGAAGTGCAAATCAATCCCAAAACAGCAAATGACCTTGTGAAGATGCTGGAGGAAACAGGTACAAAAGTATCTACATCCACAGTAAAACGAGTCCTATATCCACATAATCTGAAAGGCCGCTCAGCAAGGAAGAAGCCACAGCTCCAAAACCGCCATAAAAAAGCCAGACTACGGTTTGCAACTGTGCATGGGGACAAAGATCTTACTTTTTGGAGAAACGTCCTCTGGTCTGATGAACCAAAAATAAAACTGTTTGGCCATAATGACCATCGTTATGTTTGGAGGAAAAATGGGGACGCTTGCAAGCCGAAGAACACCATCCCAACCGTGAAGCACGGGGGTGGCAGCATCATGTTGTGGGGGTGCTTTGCTGCAGGAGGGACTGGTGCACTTGACAAAATAGATGGCATTATAAGGAAGGGAAATTATGTGGATATATTGACATCAGTCAGGAAGTTAAAGCTTGGTCGCAAATGGGTCTTCCAAATGGACAATGACCCCAAGCATACTTACAAAGTTGTGGCAAAATGGCTTAAGGAGAACAAAGTCAAGGTATTGGAGTGGCCATCACAAAGCCCTGACCTCAATCCTATAGAACATTTATGGGCAGAACTGAAAAAGTGTGTGCGAGCAAGGAGGCCTACAAACCTGACTCAGTTACACCAGCTCTGTCAGGAGGAATGGGACAAAATTCACCCAACTTATTGTGGGAAGCTTGTGGAAGGCTACCAAAAACATTTGACCCAAGTTAAAACCTGTTTGGGATAGGGGGCAGCATTTTCACTTTGGATGAATCGCGTGCCCATAGTGAACTGCCTCCTACTCTGTCCCAGATGCTAATATATGCATATTATTATTACTGTTGGATAGAAAACACTCTGAAGTTTCTAAAACTGTTTGAATTATGTCTGTGAGTATAACAGAACTCATATGGCAGGCAAACTTCCAAACAGGAAGTGAGAATTCTGAGAAGGGTCGATGTTAAAGTCATCGCCTATTCAATTCCCTGTAATATATGGATCTGTTTGCACTTCCTACGCCTTCCACTAGATGTCAACAGTCTGTAGAACGTGGAATGAAGCCTCTAGTGTGATGTGGGGCCGGATGGCAGCTATTTGAGTCAGTGGTCTGGCAGAATGCTAGTTCCTGGTCAGGCGCGCTAGTCATGATATGGCCATGTGTTCCATTACTTATACAGACATGAAGAAATGCTCCGTTGTTGTTGGAACGATTGGAACGTTATTGGATATATATGATAACAACATCCTGAAGATTGATTCTCTACTTAATTTGACCAGTTTATTCGACCTGGAATATAACTTTTTGAAGTTTTCGTCCGAGTTCGCCTGGACCGGCGCCAGCGTTTGGACATATGAACTAAAAGTGCTAGCAAAAGTAGCTAATTGGACACTAGTAATGGACATTATCGAACAAAACAACGATTTATTGTGGAACTAGGATTCCTGGCACTGCATTCTGATGAAAGATCATCAAAGGTAAGGGAATATTTATGATGTAATTTCGTATTTCTGTTGACTCCAACATGGTGGAGAAATGTTGTGTATTTCTGAGCGCCGTCTCAGATTATTGCATGGTATGCTTTTTCCTAAAGTTTTTTAAAAATCTGACACAGCGGTTGCATTAAGAACCGGTGTATCTTTAATTATATGTAAAACATGTATCTTTCATCAAAGTTTATGATGAGTATTTCTGTTATTTGAAGTGGCTCTCTGTAATTACTCCGGATATTTTGGAGGCATTTCTGAACATGGCGCCAATGTAAACCGAGATTTGTGGATATAAATATGCACATTATCGAACAAAACATAAATGTATTGTGTAACATGATGTCCTATGAGTGTCATCTGATGAAGATTATCAAAGGTTAGTGATTAATTTTATCTCTATTTCTGCTTTTGTGTGACTATCTTTGGCTGGGAAAAATGGCAATGTGTTTTTTGGATTTGGTGGTGATCTAACATAAATATATGATGTGTTTTCGCTGTAAAACATTTTTAAAGATCGGACACGATGGGTAGATTAACAAGATGTTTATCTTTCATTTGCTGTATTGGACTTGTTAATGTGTGAAAGTTACATATTTCTAAAATATATCTTTGAATTTTGCGCGCTGCCTTTTCAGCGGAATGTTGTGGGTGTTCCGCTAGCGGAACCCCTGGGCTAGAAAGGTTCAACAATTTAAAGGCAATGCTACCAAATACTAATTTAGTGTATGTAAACTTCTGATCCACTGGGAATGTGATGAAAGAAATAAAAGCTGAAATAAATCATTCTCTCTACTATTATTCTGACATTTCACATTCTTAAAATAAAGTGGTGATCCTAACTGACCTAAGACAGGGAATTTTTACTAGGATTAAATGTCAGGAATTGTGAAAAACTGAGTTTAAATGTATTTGGCTAAGGTGTATGTAAACTTCCGACTTCAACTGTATGTATGGACGTTAACATGAAGAGACAACAGAGAGAGACACCACAAGGTCTCCGAAGGAGAGGCAATGCATAAGCGGCAGAACAAAATGAAAATGTCAGGAGAGAGAAAGGGGAGATAGAGAGAGATAAAGCGAAATAGGGGAGAGAGAAAGAGATAGACAGAGAGATAAAGAGATAGCGAGAGAGGGGAGAGAGAAAGAAAGAGAGGGGAGAGAGAAAGAAAGAGAGGGGAGAGGGGAGAGAGAGAAAGAGAGGGGGCGAGAGAAAGCGAGAGGGAAGAGAGAAAGAGAGGCGAGAGAGATAGAGGGGAGAGAGAAACAGAGAAACAGAGAGATAAAGAGATAGCGAGAGAGGGGAGAGAAAAAGAGAGGTGAGAGAAAGAAAGAGAGGGGAGAGAGAAAGAAAGAGAGGGGAGGGAGAAAGAAAGAGGGGAGAGAGAAAGAGAAAGAGAGGGGGCGAGAGAAAGCGAGAAACAGAGGGAAGAGAGAAAGAGAGGGGAGAGAGAAAGAGAGAGAAAGAGAGGGGAGAGAGAGAGGGGAGCGAGAAAGAGAGGGGAGAGAGAGAGGGGAGAGAGAAAGAGTGAGACAGAGAGATAAAGAGATAGCGAGAGAGGGGAGAGAAAAAGAGAGGGGAGAGAGAAAGAAAGAGAGGGGAGAGAGAAAGAAAGAGAGGGGAGAGAGAAAGAGAAAGAGAGGGGGCGAGAGAAAGCGAGAAAGAGAGGGAATAGAGAAAGAGAGGGGAGAGAAAGAGAGAGAAAAAGAGGGGAGAGAGAGAAGGGAGCGAGAAAGAGAGGGGAGAGAGAGAGAGAGGGGAGAGAGAAAGAGAGGGGAGAGAGAGAGAGGGGAGAAAGCGTGAAAGAGAGGGAAGAGAGGGGAGAGAGAAAGAGAGAGGGACGGACGGACGGACGGACGGACGGACGGACGGACGGACGGACGAAAGAGAGTGATAGATAGAGGGAGAGGCAGCAGCGAAACATGAAATGTGCCTTTAACAAAGTGTCATGAAGAAAAACAATAATTTGATTGATCAGCTTTTATCCCTGAGAGCACTTTGCCACCTACCGACTGGTCCTGGTAATCACATGACTAAAGACTATTATTGTAGTAGAGTATAACCAATATATCTTATTATTCATATATTTGAAATACATTGAGGATATGGAGTAGATACTGAAATTAAGAATCTATACATTTGACATTTTTCTTCCCTTAAATCAGGGGTGTCAAACTCATTCCACGGAGGGCCTAGTGTCTGCAGGTTTTTGGTTTTTCCTTTCAATAAAGCCCTAGACAACCAGGTGTGGGGAGTTCCTAACTAATTAGTGATGTTAATTCATCAATCAAGTACAAGGGAGGAGCGAAAACCCGCAGACACTCGGCCCCCCGTGGAATGAGTTTGACACCTGTGCCTTAAATGTTTTTATATACTCAATGTCAGAAAAATGCACCCACTGCCAATGTTTAAAATACAATGTTAATTTATTTGAATAATGTAAATAATGAAGATGTATGTGCATATTACATAGCTCTGATTTTGACGCTACACGTCAAAGTACTGAGTAAAAAAAAGCCAGCAATCATTGTATTGCTGATACAATTAACAACATTATTAATGTAAGGGAGGACTCCAGGCTATTGCATCTCCAAGGTTTACTCTATTGATATATTTCTTCATCTCACTAATATTGCATGGCTCAAGTCTTAATCATTATCCCCAATATACAACATCTTCATTACCAACCAGCCAAGGTTTGCAAGCTGCTTCGCTCACAGAACTAATTTGGATGATACCACACATCATGAATTCTTATAAGAATTCCAACATGGAGCTCCTAGAATGGGATTTCACATAATTCTTTAAGCCCGAAGTTCTGAATCTTTGTTCTGTTGTACTCCACAGAACACAATGCTATGAGAACACTGCAGTTGAGACAGATATCCTAATGTTGTAGCGTGTTAATTAGCAGATTCCTACGTCAATCAGAGAGCATTAACATAGTGCAGTGCAGTTGCTTCAGTAGAAGAAACATCAAAGGGTTTCAGCATCAGGCCTGAAAGGCATTGGAAATTAGCTTGGAAAAGAAGAGCAGCTAGCGCCAAGCCATGCCTAGCCTGCAGGAGGAAGAGAGGAAGAAAGTAGGGAGGGAAGAGACTGCCTGGTTGGCTGATACAGGTACTGCTGCCTCAAATGAAGTTGTTACCCAGCAAGCAGGCAGGGTATGAGGGAAGGTGGGGGAAAGAGAGAGAGCTAGAGAGAGGGAGAGAGATAGAGAGGGGAGGAGAGAGGGAGAGATAGAGAGGGGGTGCTTGAATTGCAAAGATGCCTTTACATATTTCCCAATTGTGTCAGTTCAGAGATCTCACGTTTTGTTTTGATTATGCAGCACGTTTTTCTATTTCTGTGTTCCTAACACTGTTGCGCCCTCTATACAGGCAAAGTATGCACCATGATTATAAACACATGGATAAATGCTAATCTTTCATCTGTCTAACATCCATTTATCCATGTCTTATAACTTAATATGGGTGCAGCATAAACATCCAACAATCTCCTCATATCAAATAATGAGCCTTATGTGAAGCACTTGGCCTGCTTATCTGCAATAGATTTCCAAAGCTCAGGAATCATATAAAAAGGCAAGGCAGTGAAGCTGTCAGACAGGCATTCGATGTTATTACATGGTATTACTACCATTACTCTTTCACTTATCACTGTATACAATTAGCCACTGCTGAGGAACTGGAAGACACATCATCATCAAAACAAACTGTATCAAAATAAAATGACCATACTGCAGACAACACTTAAGCAACTGCATGTGCTGTCAATAGCAACAGAAATGAGGCTTGCCTACTCCATAGGCTATTTGCCATTTATTAATCTTAGATAGATCTAAGATATTCACTTATTCCAGACTCAGCAACTATCGAAGTCAGACATCATCACGTGTATCAAAGAAAGCCTTCCCACGAGGACATACTGCTAAATTACCTTCTCCTTCACCGTGTGTGGACGGACTGGACAGGCTGAGCACCCACCAACACATCTCCACGACGGGCATATTTACTGTAGACATCATCATCTTCACGCTGTTAAACCGTATGACCTCAGTAAATAAGTTCAGAGAATTGTTTCATTCCCAGCGAAATACATTTTGCTGTGGTATAGCCTATGCAACCAGTAGGCCTATGTCCACAAATGAAATTTATGGTAGAAACATACAGTAGCCTATAGAACGGTGACAGGCACATTTGAGTATGTTGACATCGTTTTAAATAACTTACCCGCAGCCCTCCGCCACAGCGGTCATCCTCGTATTGTTTATTCTCCGGTTAATATACTGTTTTTTGTCAGTTGGAGTTGTTCACCTCCGGGCTCACCTTTGCCTGACACCAGGACCCTTCCCGCGTTTCAGCTAGAGTCTAGAGCGCTAGGTGTCTCGTGCCTATGATTTCTGGCGCCTACGGACCAATCGACTCTCGCGCGGGTTGTGGCTGATGCTGAGCGCGAGACAGCACTAAGAGTCAGAGAAAAACATGGGCAGGTGCACAAGGTTGTCTCGAGTCAGCCTGCGAGTGACAGACAGTTGATGATTAAAGCGCGTGTTCCGTTGACACGGTTACGACATAAATATTTAGGAGGCGTGGGTGTTTGTGTAGATGACTGTAGTTCCCCCGGTTCCTCGCCTCTGCCCGATGCCTTGCAAGTCAAACGCTGTAAAATGATGTAACGCATCAATGAAAAAATTGGTTAGGCTATTGAAAATCTTCATACTGTATGAAATGGCAGTTAGCCTACATAGAATAAAGGTATCTAGAACATTCTAGGTATTCTAGAATATCTAGAACATGAAATGGTTCCACCTGTCTTATGGGGACAGTCGAAGAACCATTTTAGAACAATATTTTCTAAGAATGTAGTCAAACATGTTCTAAACACCTTTGACAGATAGTCTAGCCAACACAATATCAAGTCAGAGTCATCACATTATCCAACTTTTTCAGAAACGAAAAACCTTTCATCTTTCTGCCAAGACTGCCATTTTGAGATGCCCAGACTGATTTCATTCCTCTCAGTATGCAAATGTTAGAAGATTAAATAATGATAAAATGCTCAAATATTTAAAACTCTGTCCCTCCCTGTCTAACCAGTAGGCTATAAGTCAGTGACACAATTACAGAACCAATACACTTCTTCCTGGCAACTAGCCATTGTTCCCAAGATAATTAGGAAGTATACTATTCTCAACTACTACAGAGCAGGGCAGCAAGTTGAGATATATTATGCTCAGTTTGGGTAAACCCTGCAGCAGAGTGGAGTAACCTGGGAATTGTGCTCAGTAACAACGGCACACGCCCTCCAGAGGACCTTATGGTGTTATTATATAGTGCATTTGAAAGATTGGAGCGTGTGCCATTGTCTTGTTAATGTTGCCCCTCTCTTCCCCTCTCCCCCTCTCTCTCCTCCCACACCCTCTCCCCAACCTGCTTCATTCAGTGGAAAAATATTATGTTATCTGCAGCACCGGGGCTGAGTGTGCATTCTTCTTCTTCACATAGATATTGTCTCTCCACTCCTCTGCAGACAGGCAGAGAAAAGTGATGGAGGGAGAGAGGGAGAAAAAGGGAGAGCGATAGAGAGAGAGAGAGGAAGAAGAGCGATGAAGCGAGAGAGAGAGAGGATGGAGAGCGATAGAGGGAGAGAGAGGGAGAAAGAAAGAGAGAAAAGGGAGAGATAGACGGAGAGGAAGAGAAAAGGGAGAGATAGAGAGGAGGGGTAACTCCTCTTTTTGACACAATATCAAATCACACACACACACACATGTGTGTGTGTGTGTGTGCCTGCACAAAATACAGAATCTGCAAGATGTCTACAGACAAGCTTTCCTTAACAAAAAAACTCTTAGTATATCTTGTTCTCCTATGGTAGTCAGAGTAGACAGTTACCGTTATGGCATGCCTCCACTACAGTATCCACTACTCTCACTAAGCCACTACAGTATCCACTACACTCACTAAGATCCACTACAGTATCCACTACATGCACTAAGATCCACTACAGTATCCACTACAATATCCACTACCCACACTAAGATCCACTACAGTATCCACTACCCTCACTAAGATCCACTACAGTATCCACTACACTCACTAAGATCCACTACAGTATCCACTACCCTCACTAAGATCCACTACAATATCCACTACACTCACTAAGATCCACTACAGTATCCACTACACTCACTAAGATCCACTACAGTATCCACTACCCTCACTAAGATCCACTACAGTATCCACTACCCTCACTAAGCCACTACAGTATCCACTACCCTCACTAAGCCACTACAGTATCCACTACAATATCCACTACCCTCACTAAGATCCACTACAGTATCCACTACACTCACTAAGATGCACTACAGTATCCACTACATTCACTAAGCCACTACAATATCCACTACCCTCACTAAGATCCACTACAGTATCCACTACCCTCACTAAGATCCACTACAGTATCCACTACCCTCACTAAGATCCACTACAGTATCCACTACCCTCACTAAGATCCACTACAGTATCCACTACCCTCACTAAGCCACTACAGTATCCACTACACTCACTAAGATCCACTACAGTATCCACTACCCTCACTAAGATCCACTACAGTATCCACTACCCTCACTAAGATCCACTACAGTATCCACTACACTCACTAAGCCACTCAGTATCCACTACCCTCACTAAGATCCACTACAGTATCCACTACACTCACTAAGATCCACTACAGTATCCACTACCCTCACTAAGATCCACTACAGTATCCACTACCCTCACTAAGCCACTACAGTATCCACTACCCTCACTAAGCCACTACAATATCCACTACCCTCACTAAGATCCACTACAGTATCCACTACCCTCACTAAGCCACTACAGTATCCACTACATTCACTAAGCCACTACAATATCCACTACCCTCACTAAGATCCACTACAGTATCCACTACCCTCACTAAGATCCACTACAATATCCACTACACTCACAAAGATCCACTACAGTATCCACTACACTCACTAAGATCCACTACAGTATCCACTACACTCACTAAGATCCACTACAGTATCCACTACCCTCACTAAGATCCACTACAGTATCCACTACAATATCCACTACCCTCACTAAGATCCACTACAGTATCCACTACCCTCACTAAGATGCACTACAGTATCCACTACATTCACTAAGATCCACTACAGTATAAACTACCCTCACTAAGATCCACTACAGTATCCACTACACTCACTAAGGTCCACTACAGTATCCACTACAATATCCACTACCCTCACTAAGATCCACTACAGTATCCACTACCCTCACTAAGATCACCTACAGTATCCACTACCCTCACTAAGATCCACTACAGTATCCACTACCCTCACTAAGATCCACTACAGTATCCACTACACTCACTAAGATCCACTACAGTATCCACTACACTCACTAAGGTCCACTACAATATCCACTACACTCACTAAGATCCACTACAGTATCCACTACACTCACTAAGGTCCACTACAGTATCCACTACAATATCCACTACACTCACTAAGATCCACTACAGTATCCACTACACTCACTAAGGTCCACTACAGTATCCACTACAATATCCACTACCCTCACTAAGATCCACTACAGTATCCACTACACTCACTAAGATCCACTACAGTATCCACTACCCTCACTAAGATCCACTACAGTATCCACTACACTCACTAAGGTCCACTACAGTATCCACTACAATATCCACTACACTCACTAAGGTCCACTACAGTATCCACTACAATATCCACTACCCTCACTAAGATCCACTACAGTATCCACTACACTCACTAAGGTCCACTACAGTATCCACTACAATATCCACTACCCTCACTAAGATCCACTACAGTATCCACTACACTCAATAAGATCCAATGCAGTATCCACCCCACTAAGCCAGGATGAGCCACCAGTTTATCCTCTCATCTGAGCTCATTAATTACTCATCTGAAGTGCAGCCGCCGGCCGTTAGGTCCTGGCCTCTCTATCGACCAATCAATGACGTAGAATAAGAGGTCTTAGAGCGCTATCATGACAGAGTGGGCATTGATCCTGAGTAGTATGTCTGAGACAAACACTTTGATAACGTGCGTGTGTGTGCATGTGTGGGTGTGGTGTGTGTATGTGATGTGTGTGGTGGGTGTGAGCAATGTGTCTGAGGTTAACGCATTAATAACAACCCTCGATATAACCTGATCAGCTGATAACCTGAGAAGTGTGTGCCTCAGAAAATCAATCAGCATCGCCACAAGGTATAGAGAGGTAGGGGTGAGGGAGGTGGGGGAGGAGGGGTAGACGATGCATGCCAGGCATTCGTTCTTGTGCCTTTATCTTCATCATTTTACAAATCATTTTACAAATCATCATTTTACAAATGTGCACACTGTGAGGACAGCACCTCTATACACGACGCTGTACACCTC